>NC_026003.2:119980887-120067724 GCF_000442705.2 Elaeis guineensis
ATAGCTGCGGCATATGATGCCCAGCTCGATCTGCCACGACTCGCACCATCCCCTAATGGACCTAGTATAGCCGGGTGGTATCTCGATACGGAGATGCTGTCCCGAGTGCTGGCATCTCCAACACTCTAGAGCAAGATTTTTCGATGGACCTCGCCCTCGCCTCACTTCCGATGGAGACTGACCTGAAACAATAATAAATAAATCATTAATATAAAAATTATCTCAATAAAAAAATTAAATTTTATTATATAAAAATAATAATAATACCACTTAGATTCATCTCACTGGGATCTGTCAGTGCAGGATCCTCTGATGATGGAACTAATGCGACAGTAGAAATCGGTGAAGGCGCCTCAGCCTCTGAGGTAGACAATGAATGTGAACATCGTCGTCTGTCTCCTAGTACCATACCTGTAATTTTTGACATATAAATGAATATAATATTAAATAATAATAACAAAAATTATAAGTAGTTGAGCATGCAATAAATATAAAATAAATTTATGCAACAAATATAAAATAAACTATAAGCAATTGAGCATGCAAAATAATATTAACGTAAAATAATAACACGAAACCTAATCCTGAGGACATGATTTTTTATTTTTTTCTAAATAAATTTATAACCTAAATTTTATTTTATAATTTTTTATTTTTTTAAAATATTTTTTATCTAAAAATATTTTTTTTCTAAATAATTTTTTCCTTAAACAAGCTTCGGACTCAGTCTCCTGTGGCCTCTACTCCCATGATGCCGGCACCGTCACACGCCCCGTGCCGCCCAAACTCGACCCCTGCGACCCCCACTCCCACAGCATCGATGCCGGTGTTGTCACACACCCCGCGTCGTCACATGGCCCCTGCTCCCACGGTGCTGACACTGTCACAGACCCTGTGCCGTCTGGATCAGATCTCGATCTGGATCCCAATCCGAATCGAGATCTCAACTCGGATCCCGACCTCGATCCAATTTGGATCGTAATTCAGATTTTATTTTTATTAATCAAATAATAAAATATTTTATTAATATTTTTTATTTTTTTATTTTTTTATTTTTTTTATATTTTATTTTTTTATTTTCTTATTTTCTTTCTTTTTTCCTCTTCTCTCTCTTTCCTTCCTCCCTCCCCACCGTCACCCACCCCTCTCCAACCGACCCCATCCCCGTTTCGCCACCATCCGCCCCCTCCTTGGCACCGTCTCCCCCAGCCAACCCCCTTCCCGGCTCAGTGGCGTCGACGGCCGCCCACAGCCACATCCCCGCCCCCATCTCGCTCCTGACCGCTGGCCGCCCCCTCCCCAGCCCTGTCTCCGGCCCCCGACCCCCTCCTCGGCCCTGTGGCACCGCTGGTTGGGTCTCCGCCCCCCGACCCCCTCCTTGGCCTCGTGGCACCGCCAACAGCCCCCCTCCCCTCCCCTCCCCCATCTCGCCCCCGACCGCCCCCCGACCACCTCTCCGTCGGCCGACACCCTCTCCGACCTCATGGCACCACCCACCCTCCGCCCCCCGATGACCCGATCAACACAAAAAAAAAAGAGGTTTAAAGAACCTTACCTTCGACGGACGGCAACGGCAATGGTAGTGCCAACGACGGACGACGGCGGTGACGGGCTCACCGGCGGGAAGAGGGGGGAGAACATAGAGAGGGAGAGGGGAGAGGGAGAGAGGAGAGGGGAGATGGGAGAGTTCAGAGAAAGCACAGAGAGGGAGAGGGGAGAGGGAAAGAAGAGAGGAGAGAGGAGAGAGAGGAGAGGGGAGAGGGGAGGGGGGGAAGTGGGTTTGGCGTAATGGGATGTTGAGTTGATGGAAACTATTAGCGATGAAAATTTTCATCGCTAATAAAATTATTAGCAACGAAAATTTTTTTCGTCACCAATAATTTTCGTCAAAAAAAATTCACAAAAAAAAAATTTCTTCGAAAAAAATTATTTACGATGAAAATATGATTTTCATCGCTAATAATTCCTGCCAAAAAATAAAATTTTCTCTAAAAATTTTTTTCTCTAAAAATTATTAGTGATAAAATTTTCATTGTTAATAACTTTATTAGCAACAAAAAAATTATATTCATCGTCAATATTTTCTGTCAAAAAAATACCCATAATAAAAATTAAAAAAATTATTAACGATAAAAAATATTTACATCGTTAATAAATTTATTAGTAACAAAAATTTTATTTTCATCGTTAATAATTTAAAAAAAATTAAAATATTTTTTCTCTAAAAAAAATTCACCAAAAAATTTATTGACGATGAAAGATTTGATCGTTAATAATCTTATTACCAACGTAAATTTAAATTTTATCATAAATAATTTTTGTAAAAAAAATTTTTTTACTAAAAGTACCTTCTCAGGTATATTCACGAATTCTAGCAGCCTTGGGATATGTTCATGCCAATCAAGATTTATAAAAATTACAGATCTGTGCAGAAAAATGAGATGAATATGAGACAACTATGATATGGATCAATTTGATTCTCCTTGATCACAAAAATAAGGCAAGTTCTTCGATATTCTGCTCCAATCAAATATAATTTATAATTTAAAATTTTAACTAATTAGATTTACTTTTTTGGTGACAACACTGCCATGAGTTGATCAAAAGATTTGAATGGATATCCGAACTTAAATTTAATCTGCGAGCAGCTAAGATCGTTGAGATTCGATGCAAAAGGAGGATCTTTAGGTGATCTGTTGGCCTTAGTTTCTATATAGAGTCTTATCTTTTTGATAGAGGATCGACATCAATTGGTGGTTCCAAGGATTAAACTGCTGTGGTGCATCATCTGTCGCAGATTAAGGACAGCGTTCAAGAAGTTATATTTTTCTCTTAAAGATGTTATAGGATTTTGTTGTCACAAGGGATTATTGGCCAAATTTTTTTAGGATGATTTACAAGTAAATAACATAATTTAGTCCATCGAACAGTTGATACAGTTTTATTTTTTATATAGTAGGAAGTTGATATTTTTTTTGAATTAAATTTTTTGCATTTAATTTTCTAAGGCAGTTTGCTCTTGGATCTTAAAGACGGTTGATTCGGTTGTAAGTGAAGAATTTTGTTGCATCATCTAACAAAGTCCAGATACTGAGAGAATGATTTTTTTTCAGTATCGAAAGTCATTTTTTTTAAGTTCTGAATTTTTAATTATTAGCGACGAAATTATTTCATCATAAATAATGAAGTATTTACAATGAAAATTATTTTTTATTATAAATAGTCAAATATTTATGATGTAAAATTAACTTTCATTACAAATACTTAGTTATTTATGACGTAAAATTTTTATCATAAATAATCTATAATTTTTATATTTTTAAAAGATTATTGATGATACAAATATTTTCATCATAAATAATTAATTATTTATGATGAAAAAAATTATGTCGCTAATAATCTATAACTTTTAAATTTTTAAATTTTTTTTATTTTTTTTAAATATTAGCAACAAAAATTTTTATCGTAAATAATTGAGTATTTACGATGAAAAATAGTTTTCATCGTAAATACCTAGTTATTTATAATGTAATATTTTTATCGTAAATAATCTATAATTTTTAAATTTTTTAAATTTTTATTTCTTTTTAAATATTAGTGATGAAAATTTTTCATCGTAAATAACCAGTATTTACAATGAAAAAATATTTTCATCATAAATACTAAATTATTTATGATAAAATATTTTTATCATAAATAATCTGTAATTTTTATATTTTTTAAATTTTTTTTAAATATTGATGATGACAATATTTTTATCATAAATAATTAAATATTTATGATAAAAAAATTATTTTTTTATCATAAATGATCTATAATTTTTTAATTTTTAAAATTTTTTATTTTTTTTAAATATTAGCGATGAAAAATTTTTGTTGTAAATAATTGAGTATTTGAGATCAAAAAATATTATCATCATAAATATCTTATTATTTTTGATATAATATTTTTATCATAAATAATTTATAATTTTTAAATTTTTAAAATTTTTTATTTTTTTAAAATATTAACGATAAATTTTTTTCATCGTAAATAACAAGTATTTGCGATGAAAAAATCTTTTCATCGTAAATACTAAATTATTTATGATGTAATATTTAGATCGTAAATAATCTATAATTTTTAAATTTTTAAATTTTTTTATTTTTTAAATATTAGTGAAGAAAATTTTTTATCACAAATAATCTATAATTTTTTAATTTTTAAAATTTTAAATTTTTTTTAAAATATTAGCGACAAAATTTTTTTTTTGTAAATAATAAGTATTTACAATAAAAAAAAATTTCATCAGAAATAATGAATTATTTACGACATAAAATCTTTATCATAAATAATTTATAATTTTTAAAATTTTTAATTTTTATTTGAAATATTAGTGACGATACGTTTTCATCATAAATAATTTAGTTTTCACGATGGAAATAGCATTACGTCGTGAATACTAAATTATTTATGATGTAAAATTTTTATCGTAAATAATCGATAATTTTTAAATTTTTAAATTTTTTATTATTTTTTAAATATTATTTTTTTAAAAAAATTATCTTAAATAATTAAATAATTTTATCGTTAATAATCTTATTAGCAATGTAAATTTAAATTTCATCGCAAATAATTTTTGTAAAAAAATATTTTTTTATTACAAGTACCTTCTCAACTATATTCATGAATTCTAGCAGCCTTGGGATATATTTATGTCAATCAAAATTTATAAAGATTGCATATCTGTGCAGAAGAATGAGATAAATATGAGACACTCATGATATGGATCAATTTGATTCTGCTTAATCATAAAAATAAGATAATTTTTTTGATATTCTACTCCAATCAAATATAATTTATAATTTAAAATTTTAATTAATTAGATTTACTTTTTTGGTGACAATACTACTATGAGTTGATCGAAAGATTTGAATGAATATCCGAACTCAAATTTAATCTGCGAGCAACTAAGATCTTTAAGATCTGACGCAAAAGGAGGATCTTTAGGTGATCTATTGGTCTTAGTTTCTATATAGAGTCTGATCTTTTTTATAGAAGATCGACATCAATTGGTGGTTCCAGAGATCGGACTGCTGTGATACATCGTCTACCACAGATTAAGGACAGCATTTAAGAAATTATGCTTTTATTTTAAAGATGTTATAGGATTTTATTGTCACAAAGAGTTATTGACCAAATTTTTTTGGGATAGTTTAGAAGTAAATGACATAATTTAGTTCATCGAACAGTTGATAAAGTTTTATTCCTTATACAGTTGAAAGTTGATATTTTTTTTGAATCAAATTCCTTACATTTAATTTTCTGAGATGGTTTGCTCTTGGATCTTAAAGATGATTGATTCAGTTATGGGTGAAGAATTTTGTTGGATCATTCAATAAAGTCTGGATACTGAGAGAATGATTCTTTTTCAGTATCGAGAGCCATTTTTTTAAATTTTTGATTTTTTTAATTATTAGCGATAAAATTATTTCATCATAAATAATGAAGTATTTACTATAAAAATTATTTTCCACCATACATAGTTAATTATTTATGATGAAAAATAAATTTTCATTGTAAACACTAGGTTATTTATGATGTAATATTTTAATCATAAATAATATATAATTTTTATATTTTTTTAAATTTTTTTTAAAATATTCATGATGAAAATATTTTCGTCTCAACTAATTGAATATTTATGATGAAAAAATAATTTTTTATCATAAATAATCTGTAATTTTTAAATTTTTAAATTTTTTTAAATATTAATGATAAAAAAATTTTATCATAAATAATTAAATATTTATGATAGAAATAGATTTTCATCATAAATAGCTCATTATTTTTGACGTAATATTTTTATCATAAATAATCTATAATTTTTAAATTTTTTAAAATTTTTATTTTTTTAAATATTAGCGATGAAAATTTTTCATCGTAAATAATTGGTATTTATGATGAAAATCTCTTTTCATCGTAAATACTAAATTATTTATGACGTAATATTTTCATCATAAATAATCTATAATTTTTAAATTTTTAAATTTTTTTTCAAATATTAGTGACAAAAATTTTTCATCGTAACTAATAGAGTATTTGTTATAGAAATATATTTTCATCGTAAATACTCAATTATTTCTGATGTAATATTTTTATCATAAATAATCTATAATTTTTAAATTTTTAAAATTTTTTATTTTTTTAAAATATTAGCGATAAAAATTTTTCATCAGAAATAATTGAGTATTTGTAAAGAAAAGTATTTTTTATCGTAAATATTCAATTATTTATGATGAAAAATTTTTATCACAAATAATCTGTAATTTTTTGATGTTTAATTTTTTTTAAATATTAACGATAAAATATTTTTGTTGGGAATAATATTATTTTTGATGAAAAAATATTTTTTATCATAAATACTTAAATTATTTATGATAAAAATATTTTTATTATAAATATTTAAAAATTTAAAATTAAAATAAATATTTTATTATTTATGATGAAAATAATCATCGTAAATAATCACTATTTACGATGAATTTTTTTTCATTGCTAATATAAAAGTATTTACGATGAAAAATTGATTTCATCGTAAATAGTTTATTATTTATGATGAATTTTACTTTGCATTGTAAATACTAATTATTTACGGCGAAAATATTTTCGTTGCAAATAATTTCATTGCAAAAATTTACATACATACATACATACATACATACATACATATATATATATATAGATATATACTTTTATATATACATATATATACATTTAGAGATATATATATATATATATATATATATATATATAATATATATATATATATATGTATGTATGTATGTATGTATGTATGTATGTATATGTGTGTGTGTACACATACATGCATACATGCATACATACATATATATATACATATATATATATATACGTATATATAGATATATATATATATATATATATATATGTATATATATATATATATATATATATATATATATATATATATATATATATATATATATATATGTATGTATGTATGTATGTATGTATGTATGTATATGTGCGCGCGCATGTTTCAAGTTTATTTTTTTTAAATATTATGAAACTTATTATATTTTGACCATGTTATTTTTTTTGAAAATCTGAAACTTATGTTTTCAACATAATGCTATTATAGCGTGACTTGTTGAGATCCTGGATGTTGAAATTTATATTTTTTATTTCTTATCCATTAATGTTATTATAATATTAGTTGTTAGATGTAGAATGATATTGTAGAGTTCTTATAAGTAGTATATGTTTCGAATTCATATAACTTCCTTTTGAATTATTATCCAAATTGCAGTCTAGTATGTGTAAAAGTTTAAAAATTCAGTCCAATTCAATTCGAATTTTTTAGACTGGATTGGATTGGACTAGTAAAGTATTTAGTTGGATTTTAGAGTTAAGTTTTCTAGTTCAAAATATTTCAGATTGAAGTTCAATTTAGATATAATTTAATCCAATTCTATCCATTTACTGTCTTATATTTAACATCCTTTGACGATATTTTGGAATTTAATACAAAGATAAAGTTATCCTCCCATACGGCAAAAAAGTAAGGAGGAGATAAAGAGAAGTCTATTCCATGTTATATACTATCCGACTGAAATAGTGGAATAAAGTATACAACATGACCTGCCTATGCCTTACATGGTGTAAGCCCTCATTCCATCTCATTTTTTTGCGTTTGGAGAGGAATGGAGCAACCGAACAACTCACAGTCTATTCAAGAGCATTTATTGGATCACGGCAATCTCATCAGTTACACTAATTTCAAATAGAGTTAGGATATATTTTTTTATAATATACGCTCCACATTTTAAGTTAATGTTCATAAAAATTTTATTTCCTTAACAGAACTCTCTCTCTCCCTCTCTCTCTCTCTCTCTCTCTCCCCCCTCGTGTCTCCTCCATCCAACCGTGCCTGATCTCCCTTCCCACCTTAGATTCTTGGATCGTTAAAATATTTCCCCATCCCATGTTTGTAAGTTCTGGCACCGTTCATGAGGACTGCATATAAGTGCACAATGATAGTCATTGAGAACCATATGATGATGCGTATAGCCCCAGTTCCATCTCCGAAAAAGAATCCATGTTAAGTCTAACCATAGGGAACGTTTGGTTAGGGTAATCTAGCATAAAAAAGTAATTTTTGTATCAGATTATCAAATTTGGTATGAAAAAAAAAAGAAAGAGATAGTAAAAAAAGTTGGTGGAGCTCATACTTATTTTTCGGAGAGAGAAGGTAAAACAAATACTATAGGAGGTTGGTATTTGATCAGTTTTTGAGTGACAGTAATTCATACTTAATAAAAATACCCCTAATAAAACTACATATGTACTTATTGAATTTATTTTAATGTCTTTCCAAATTCATTCAATAAAAAATTTTTGCAAAAAAATTAAAATGGAGATAGTATTATGCAAAGGGCTATGTGATTATAATCATTACATAAAAACTAATTGGAGATGGCAATATTATCTTAGTATTAAATAAGTATTTTATGTTCAAAGGTATATTTATAAATTTGATCATATTCTTATGTAGATTTACTTCCAACCAAATATAGTAATCTTTTTTTCAATATCATTTTTTAGAGTAATTTTTTCATCAACCAAACATAATAAAAATTATTCCTCTGCAATCATTTTTCCAGATAAATGATTCTCAAGAGTTTTCAAATTATCTTATAATCTGATATATCCCAACCAAACGGACCCACAGAGATATTACGCCCTATACTAAATGTACCATATGACCATGCACACAGCTAATCATATCTGCCCATTTTTATGAATCTTATTTATTAAATATTTATTTCAGTGCACCACTACAAAAATGGGTAGCATGCATGGCCACATGGTGTATGCAGTATAGGATATAATTTCTTCCAATAATGTAAAAAGCAAAACGACAATCTGGAATGGATGTCCATTGTCAACCCATCTTTATCTGTAGAAGATGGACCTTGTAGCACACATCAGCACTTATAATGAATGAATTAAGGAAAAATTTGATCTTTTTAGATCAATCAAATTTCATGGTATAATCCATCATATATCAACTTATAGTTAGCATTTCTGTTCAGAATCTTAGTCATGCATCATGAAAGGTTTTCCTTTATTAATGATCAAGTTAATGTTTGAACATTTTCTTTTGGTAGCTGACCCCATAGTTTCAAATATGACAGGGACGTGGGACATAGACACTAATTAGCCCAAACAGTATTAATTTCTGAGCCTCAATTTTCTTCATTGCACCGAAAGCCATGTCCAACAGGTGATGTACACCTTCACTCCTAAATTTCTAGCATCTGAAGAAGATTCAACATCAAGAACTCGACCGAGAAGAGAAGGGTAGCGATACATGCATGATACAAGCACTTGTCAATAGATAGTTTAGAAGTTTCTTATGTAATTACCGTAAGATATTAATATTAATATTCTATTTTGATTTATTTTCTTGTGCAATTACTGTAAGATATTAATATTAATATTCTATTTTGATTTATTTTTATATTAGGATCTACTTGATATTGTTTGTATATTCATATCCAGGTGCAGCATTTGTCATCCAACCATCAAAGCAAGGAAGACTTCAGAATTTTAGACATGATTATGGGTGGCCTAATATTGAAAGAAAAGCAAATAAATAGTAGTCTTCCATTCGTTACTAGAAGAACCACATGATCAACTTTGTCATGTCAAATAAGAACGGGTGAAATGCATGTAATGGGAGTCCATCATGTAAGTTTAGGAGAGAACTGTTAAAGTGTAAACGATGGCTCTATAGCGAACACGAAAGATAACAAATTGTATTAATTAGTTAGAACTATGCTTCATCAGATAATTTTTAGTGTTATTGTCACAGACATGCTGCATCAATCGACAGTAAGTAATTAGATAACGTAATGAAAGCTGGATATATAGGGGTCAATTTGTCTAACATTTCACTCAACAGGGAACTAAATATCAAATAACAGTCATTACAACTGGAAAATATCAATTATGCTTTTTTCCTTCATAAAAAGGAAGCAGATGGACACTATCATTTATGTTTGCTCATCGTCTTCAATCTCTTTATTAAAGTAGCAAGGAGGAAGTTAAAGACTTCCCTCAATTTATTAGGATCTTGTCTTCTTCAATGATCCACCACTGACTGGTGATGCTTGGACTGTGAACTGGACTCTCTAGCCAGCTCAAGGAATATAAATCATACACCAGCAACAATTTTAAGGGCATTCCTAAAACCTAAACTCCACAACTCCTAAATTAAGTTCGAGGTCGATCTACAGAGATTAGCAACTCTGCTAATTATATGAAGCAAGGAAACCAGCCAATCCTCATAGACCTACAGGTTACTTACCAAGAGAGTTACCAGTTGTCACTACTTTTTGCATGGACCAGCCCTTGAAGAAGATTCTAGTTCACGCGTTTTCCTCGTGCATGGGACCCAGAACAGGCAGCGGTACACGATCCCCAGTGTCGCACTTACTACCCCTTGAGAGAGGCAAACTCACAGGCCCCCGAACCATGGAGAAGAGGGAATTAAGAAAAAAGTGTTTGAAGGTGCATGCATGTGATGTGGTGCAAGTGCCATGATCCGATCGGATGGAGGTGCATGTGATTGGTGGTCCATTTCATTGTTGAGAGTTCGGTGTTCCTCTGATGGCATCAGCCAACCACCCTCATTGATGCATGTCATTAATAAATGGTCTCTCCCCTCCCCACTAGATCTAAAGAGTTATCCAAACAAACCCTAGTTTATGACCTGTGGCCCGGTTGGCCAAGGTTAACTATTGGGAGTAGAAGGGCCTTCAAGCATAGGCCGCAGAAGTCTGCGGACTTTGTTCAACATAAAATTTCCTTTTGTCTCCTCCCACTCCTATAAATGGAGGCCGCGTGCATGGTGTTATCCTGAGGCACTTAAACTAGGAAAGAGTTCACATCATAAGAGGAGAGGGGAAAGAATGGAGAGCAGAAGCCTTGTGTTAGGGGCTTCTTGCATGGCTTTCTGTCTCTTGGTTGCTCAAGCTTTAGCATATACCAAGAACGGGACGGCTCCCATGGTTCCAGCAGTCATAGTGTTCGGAGACTCGATCGTGGATACAGGCAATAATAACGTTCTGGAAACCATCGTCAAGTGCAACTTCCCTCCCTACGGACAGGATTTCATCAATCACCAGCCCACCGGAAGGTTCTCCAATGGAAAAGTCCCCTCAGACTTCATAGGTATTCATGAAGAGATCAAATGCAGTAACCTCACTTTCAGCTTCTAAATTGCTTCACTAGTGCATTATCTTTCTTAATTAATCTTGTCTCTCTCAATTAATCCTTATAGAGATTTGTACAACTTGATCAAATATAGATTTAGCTGAATCTGTACTTCAGTAAATTCTTCTAACTCAAAAGAGCTCAAGAAGTCTAAGAGATCGAATCTAGATGAGGACGTGGTAATTGCACCTAAGTTTTATGAGCCTCTCCCTCTCTCACTTAGCTCGCTCACTTAAACACTACAAATTTTTCTGAGGAGACTCTATAAAGAGATATTGACAGCAATATATGGAAGATTTGAAAATTGCACATACATTGCTCATAGCCATCCAATGACAGCTATATGTGGTAGATCAAATAGCTATGGCATGTGCCACGGTTCACTTGCAACCATATTTAATAAGTCTGTCAAAGCCAAACTTAGCAACGGGGTGGTTGGTAGATAGCAACTGTAGTAAGAACAACAACCAAACTGTTTACGATCTCGAGAGGACGTATACTGATTAGCTTGTCCTAGTCTAAGACATTATTAAAGACACTTATAATTCATCCGGTTGACCCATCTTGCGTTGAGCAACATAATAAGAAAATGTATATTATCAAGAGGTGGTGCACTGGTCCATTTACTCACCCGCGTCCAATTATAATGCAAAAGCCTTGAGCCTATGTCTACGAGTTCCCGAGCCTCATGTCCTAATCTTGTTGTACACACACTTTCTTTCTAATAAAAGTAAAACATCTCCTTTTATCCAGTTCTTTATATGTAACTAAAGGAAACTTAAAATGAAAAAAATTAAGTGCATGAAGCAGAACTAAATATATGGATCAATATGATTAAATTAAAGAAAGTGTTAGCTTGAATGCTCAGTTTTTTTTCGTTTTTTTTTTTTTGTTTTAATGAAAGAATGCTCTGATAAAATGACTTGAATTCAAATACCCGTCATCTTGATTTTAACCTGATTCCCGCCGCCACCCCATCCTAGCTGTCAAAAATATAATTAAATTTAAAATATAAATCAGATGGGATTATATATATATATATATATATATTTGTATGTATGTATGTATGCGCAGCAAGCCATTAAAAATTTTGACCGAGCACAAATGTATACTTCCCTTCCATAATATTCATTCAATTCTAGTACTACTATGATTTATAACACCGTAGAAAATTTGTTAGTACCCACATCTAGAATATCTAATATCCCGTGGCCCATTTCAAGAAAGACCACGCTCATAGTACTCACCTGATCACCACATGGATAAATCCAATGGAGATGGATATTGATCAATCGCAAGTTTTTATTTTTTCAATTTGTGTTTTATCATAGCATTTTATCTATCTAATTAAGCATTGACACTTATCTACCAACCAACCATCTGGGTTTCCTAGCTTCTGCGATGGGTGTGAAGGAATTGGTGCCTCCATATATTGGCTACGACCTTCAATCCGAAGACATCCTGACTGGTGTGACCTTTGCTTCTGGTGCAACTGGATACGACCCTCTCACCTCAACCATTGTGGTATTGTTGTATCAAATTATAATTCTCTTCTGCATTAATCTCATGTTTTTGAAAGGGAGAATAATAAGGCATGCATACTGCTCATTTTTTTCAGAACGTTATATCGATGACAGATCAGCTCCAGTTGTTTGAGGAGTATAAAGAGAGAATGAAGGCCATAGCTGGGGAAGAAAGGACTGCAACCATTCTGTCCAACAGTCTATACGTTGTATGTTGTGGAACCGATGATATCGCCAATACCTATTTTACCACCCCACTTAGGAAGCCACATTATGACATTCCTTCCTATGTGAACTTGCTGATAACTGGGGCTTCTACTTTCCTCGAGGTGAATTCAATTCAAAGATATGATTTTAACCCTATATAGAAGTTCTCTTCCATCAAAAAAAACAAAAAAAGATATGATTTTAACTTGAGCCTTCATAGGAGAGTGTTTACAATGTTCTTCTTAATTTCCTGTCTTATGGCAGTAAAAGGAGCTTTCTACAACGTAATTATTTTGCTCTTTATAATTTATAGTTTCCGAAAATGAGAGGGGTATGGATTTTTTTCGGTACCGTCGATACACAGCATGATACAATACATCGTATATATCATTCACCGTACGATGAATATCTACGTACAGTCGCATGTGGCATACATCACACAGCCCATGCCCATTGACGACCATCTATCATACGATGAAGGATACTATATGGTGTATGGTAGAGAATTCGTATTCATGTGACTATTTAGCTCTTCTAAATTAGTAAACCGTTCCAACCATGAACCAACAATTCACTTAAGGATTGTAATAAAGTCTAGGGAGTGTGTTTTTTTCATCAAATTAATCAATTTCACTTGCCGCAAGATAAAAGATTTACATTTTTCCCTTCTATTTTTTGATCCATCTTCATATGTGTTGATTCATGATTGCATTGGTCAACTGCTCAACTTTAGGACTGATTTAATCAATAATTTCTCAGCAATTGAATGCACCATCATCTTCATTCATTACAGAACCATTAGACAAAAGGGTAAGCCACCTACCAGACCAAACGTTATTGCAACTGACATGTGTTATCTCACCTGTCATAATAATGATGGCTTGAAGACAGACTAGATTGGCCTACATGTATCCTTGTAACGTATACCAACAATAGTGAACCATATCATTTATTGAAGAAAAAAAATCCAAGTGAATCTTCTTGACCACTTTGTTCCACGTCCGGACCTCGAACACCACGGAAACCTCACATTGGACTATTGGAGTACTCGCCGATTAAGGCATCAAACTTGGGTCGCAATATGGTAACGTGAAGCCAATATCTCATCTCAAACAATGTTGGCAAAATTCTAATATATTTAAAGAGTGCTTAGTTGGATAGGGTGGAGGATTAAAATAAAAATAAGAATGAATGATTTTTTTTTTCTCTATAGTAGATAGTAGTGGAATATTCAATTCTAACTATTTGATTGGGAACAGTCCCATTCTAATTTCGATTTCGAGGTAAAATAGAAATGATCCAATTAATATAGAATTCAATCTTTATTTTTTTTATGAATTTAAAATTTTATTTCAATTTCATTTCGATTCCGACTATGAATCAATTTTTTCAAAAAATTTGATTATTTTAATTTTTATTTTAATTTTAATTTTAATTTTGATCATAAATCAAGAATCTTCGTAATAATAAAGAGATGTCCAATAATGCTCCGTATCAAAAATAGCGAAAGATGGTACAAAATGTTGATGCACTCATTGTCACTTTAATTAACAAATGACTTTTATTAGAAGTTAGTGGATAAATTCGAGACAAGCCCCGATATCCTGCAGGAGTTAAAATATATTTTGACATGACATGAGTGGCTCCAACGGCATGTGGAGGGTGCCTTCACTTTAAACCCAGTAGAGGTTGCACCTGGGAAAAAAATAATAATAATAACAACAAAAAAGGTACATTAAACCTCAGATTTGTTTCACCCTGATGATAGGGTTTGGCATTGTTTACATGGATTTGGCAGCCAAACTGTACCCTCAAAGATTAGGGTTAGCCTCCCTTTAGAGGTTAGGGGCAACATAATCAATTTTATTAACTCATAATTTGCTTTCTACTACAAAGTATATATTTTTTTTAATTGTTTTTAAGCATGAAACATTTCCTTCTCCCTTCAATAACACGAACACATCAAGGCAAAACTAATGGCATATGATATTTATTGGTATGATATAGAACCATTTTGCAAATCATTAAAAAGAAAATATGCTCCAACTATTTTTTCACATTATATATGTTCTTATCTTTGAATATCTTGCTCTTTACTTTTGCAGAAATTAGTCGGGATGGGAGCCCAGAAGATTGGATTTGTGAGTCTTCCCCCCATAGGATGCATACCATCGCAAAGAACACTTGGTGGAGGAATCCTGAGAGATTGTGAACCAACACGTAACCAAGCAGCACAGTTGTTCAATTCCAAGATAAAAAAGCGGATCGATAAAATTGCCGGACAACACAAGGGCATAAAGATTATCTACATTGATATCTACTCCATCTTACTTGATCTTATGCTACGACCCTCAAAATATGGTAATTCCATCTTTACTTCAGTGCTTTTCTCCTGGTTTAGTCCTCTCCAAACAAAACAAATCTGGAGACTTAGATTAAATCTCTCTCTTTCTTTACATGATGTTTTCATTTGAAATTAGAAGAAGTAATATCTTATATAATGGACACCGTGTGACTGTGCATGTCACCAATCACAACCGCTTGCTTTTGCAGCGATATATCAACATAAATACTTAATAAATGAGGTTAGTACAAGCGAGCGGCTGTGATTGACAACATGTATGTCCATATAATACACGACATATAGGATATAATTTCTCCTATAACCCGTCAATCCAAGTCTAGACCAAATTTTTTAAGCTTGGAGGCCGAGCTTGGTCCATGAGAGGCCTCGTTGAGTGACATCAATTTAGCCTTCAAAACAAAGACTCCCATGTTTTGTTGCAAGGAAAATGGCGTGGAGAACTCAATTTTTCCTGAAAAATCTAGTTTCTATATACTTTTTTTCATTAGAAAAATTAATAAATTCGGAAAGCTTATTACATAAGACGACTCTCTCTACCTTTCCCACGTCTTGGTTTTCCTTGCAATCAATATAAACACGACAATTCTGTTAGCAAACGAAGAAAGACAAGCTAATTTTGAATTTAAAAAAGATAATGATTACATTATTATAGAAAACAAAACAAAAACAGAGCAACATACGGTAAGCATACTTATACATAGTTCAGTGGTTAAACTTAGGTACAACCCATAGAGTAGGCGAAATACAATTTTCCCCCCAAACCTTGGGGTGTAGTCCCAAGCCCATGCCTTCTATTAGGCCACCCCATAGACACTCCATGTCCCTCACGATTTATTACCTTCTTCTCAACTTAATTGTGATATGTGAATGATACTTAAAGAGTATAACTCCTTTCAGTTTCAGGGGTTCTGCCAAAAAAAAAAAAAAAAACTCCTTTCAGGGTGGAAAAGGGTGAAATAATAGAAAGACTGACTGCATTTAAGCACCTAAATTTCTCTCATTATGTGAGAAAAAACCATTATAATTAGTATCACCAGCATTAGGTAAGCACTGACGTTATAATCAACTTGCATTAGTTGCAAAATACAAGTATCATTAGTTCTAGCATTATCATCATCATCCTATTACCAAGCGCTTGCCCCAGCCAGATGGTATCAACCCTTGTCAACGGTCCAATTCTGGTTAAAGTTAGCCACTCCTATTCTCTCACCCAAAAAAAACCTATATATATATATATATATCAAAGGGGGAAAAAATCACTATTATCCTCAGTCTCCAAGGCTGTTAAAATGGGATATATGCATTCAACTAATTTTTTACTTTTCTGATCGCAGGATTTGAGGTATCAACGAAGGGATGTTGTGGCACTGGAGAATTAGAGGCTTCAGTTCTGTGTAACAAGGTGTCAGCTTCCACCTGTTCAGATATCACCAAGTACGTTTTCTGGGATAGTTACCACCCAACTGAGAGAGCCTACAAGATCATAGTTGACAAAATTTACCAAGATTACATAAAATTTCTGTTGTAAAGATATATTTTTCTTGTCTTCATGGTCTCTTTGATACTACACACTATCGACAATCTTTATTAAGTACCAACAATATATAGAGTATGTTCTTTGGATAATTAATTTCGATGGTGTATGTTGGAGTGTTAACTCCAGTTATCTATACATTGATTTGATTTAGAGTTACTCCTACATTAATAATAAGCCTTATTTACTTGAAAGTTATACCTTTGTTCAACATCAATAAATCTCTTGTTTAATGCTAGCTGGAAATCTTTTTGACAGCTAGTGGACCGCAAGTCAAATATCTGTGCATCATGTACAATCTGGGCTATTTAATTTAGAAAGCACTGCGACCATTGAAACCCATGCAGATGGTTCCTCTAAGCACCAGAAACAGTCATCTGAGTGCAAAATACCATGAGCTCCTTGGGTATCCCAAGATAAGTGTTAATCAAGCTTCATCACTCCTTCCTTGGACTATACTCTTCAAGTATCATTTTGGTATGGTCTATAACAAAAGAAGGTTGCAACCATTGGGCTATAGCCCAGTTTGCAGCAATGCCATGTAATTAAGTCTAAAATTCAATTATTATAAACATAATTATTTTCTTATATAAGTGAGCCCCTTGCACCAACAAAATCCAAGACTACTTGGAGGACCACCTTGGAGAGGACCTTCCCTTCCCTTGCCTCGAACGACAGCATTACGGCAAAGACAGAGTCTCACAGATAAACAAATATTGGAGCAATCCATTCTTCCAAGCAACAACAGATGAATGAGTTAGGCAACTACCAGTTACTGGTGAATAGGGATGACTTGTTAAGAAGAGAAATAAGAGCAGCTCAGCTTCCTCGATATAGAAGCCAAAGTGGGTATGACTCTAGCTATGTGTTTTGTGTGGGCTAAAGACACAAATTTGCCAAGAGGAATTCTACTTGAGGCCGAAATCAACTGCTCCGGCTTGGGTTGGTAACAGGCTTAAGCAAGCTGGTTCAAGTAAGGAAATGAGCTGAGTTCAGACATTACATGGTATAGACTTCAGCTATCTGAACAATTTGGGGGGCTTGTGAAACTTTGGAGCCTTGGGCTAATGTGCCTAACTTAAGCTTGGATTTAGCTTGAATGCCTTTATTGTATACATAGCCGAGCCTCAGCAGCTCAGTACTGTGCTTGGCTCTGCTCATTTGAATCCCTAGATTTCAAACATTCAGCAGCCGAACAGGTTTCGTAAGTTGGGAGGGAACTCAGAGGACAGACTTGTTAGGCAAATGGGATGGGCCATTTTTTCTCTTTTCTTTTTTTTTTGTTGGAAATGTGATGGAGTAAGGCTTCCCCCCCCCCTGAAATTTATTAATATTTAGGTGTTAGTAAGTGGTGAAGGATGGTACCGTCTTGGTATTACTTTAAAGTTTCTCAGCTACGCTTCAAAGAGAGTACAATCTTCTGTTTTCTGGGAGTAAAAACAGGGTGTTGGTCAACAAATCAATTCACAACATTTTATCATGTTGCAATTGTATTAGATCTAGAATTTTAGTAGTTATATCAGAAAGTCCCGGTCAATGAAAATTATGATGGGATTACCCATCGAAAGTCTGGATTATGTTGTTTGTCTTCGACACTAGTTAAAACCCTCTTCTAATTTTTATCGACTCATCTAGGTTGTTTTCAGAACTGGAGTTTCCCGCTATATCTGGTAATCTTTTATATCTGAATAAAGGGGTGGTCTCATCCTCCCATTTTCACATCCAAAAAAAAAAAAAAAGGATGCTGTAGAGTCTAATTAGATCTAATACAAGCCTAATAATAAGGTTTTCATAATAAATTCAATTTGAGTGGAGTCAAAGTTAGGTATATGCTAGCTTAACCTGCTACATGGGCCGGACTGGATTCAGATTAACCTAGCTGGAGTTGCAACGCTACTGATGTATTGCATGTTAATGAAGTACTCGATCATTTCTCGGACGAGCAAACGCCTTATGTTACATGAAAAGGATGTGTCCAGATAAATTGCATTAATGAAGTAAATACATCAATTACTTAAACAAATCACGATAAGTTGAGTCTATCACAACATAATAGAGCTGGCAAGGGCTGTGTCAGTTGACTAGCTTCTCCTGCACCTTAGCAGCATGGACAAGATACGCTCCCAAACAAAACAACAAGAAAAAAAAAACATGGTAAACAAGTTTCATCAACTGTATCTTCTAAGAAAAGTAATACCAAAGAATCCGAAAATTTCATGCATTTTTGTCATTAATTTAATCCAGTGTTATCCTATAGTAATGCTATAAAAAGCATTTCAATTGATAGGCCAGACAAGCCTTTCTAGTGTTGGAAGCAACTGCAGCATAACCAAGTAGCCATGGGAAGAACCAGGATGGGGAACAATGGCTTCATAAGAGCTTCCTCCACTGCACTCCCTCTCCTAATATTTCTCCTGGAGCTCATCCGGGGCCAGGCCAAAGCTACCAATCGGAGTCGTGCTCCTGCGTTAATAGTGTTTGGCGACTCAATCGTCGACCCAGGCAACAACAATGAGATCCTCACCACAGTCAGATGCAACTTCCCGCCCTACGGGAAGGACTTCGTCGAGCATAAAGCAACGGGAAGGTTTAGCAATGGGAAGATCCCCTCGGACATAATAGGTAAGCGTGGAAGAGCTCAGTCTAATATTAGCATGGGCATAGGGTTTTCCTTGCATTGCAATAGTGCAAGAATGTAGAGCACTGAAATGAGCGGCATAGTTTCTTGCCTCTTTTCCCTGTCCGATGGCAGGGGTGCAAACGATCCGAGCAGCTTTGGCTCGACTCTGTTTGGGCTTGCTCAATCAGAAAATGATCCGAGCTCAAATGAATTTTAGTGCTCGACTCATTTAATATGAGACGATTGCGAATATAGTGAAGAAATTTGGTATGGTTAGATAAAAATTTGATCTGATCAAAGAGAAAGAAAAATTTCTCAACTTGGTCAACTCAAATTTTTAAAAAAATTATAGAAAAAAAATTGATAAAAGCAGGATTTATGTCTCCTACTCTTTCATTGATTATTTATTAATTGAGATACGTAGCTTTTATTTATATTAGTAGACCTGCGATTGTATAATTAGGATAACATGCTTTTCTTAGTTGGAATAGAACTAGTTTTTCCAAAATATTAGTAGATAAACATAAAAAAACTAAAATCTCACAAGAAGTATATCTCATTCCTACATCAGCTGTCTTCTTATGTTCTTTCTAATTTTTCCTAGATTAGAAAATATGCTATATCAAAATCTTTCTTGGAAAAAAAAAAAATTAATTTGATGGATCCATTTCAAGAATCAAATGATGAAATTGGGACTTGATTGCTTGATATATCATATTCTTTAAGGAGTGATGTTATGTTATAGATCTTGAAAAATTATCCGATAAAAAAAAATTAAAAAAAAAATCATCTTAAGATCTCACTCCTGAGCCATATCTGGCCCAATCCATAGTGTCCAAAATGATCTACATAAAGTATGGTAATCCTCCTAGTTCAAAGCTTAAGCCGGATCTTATATAAGAAGAGCTTGAAGAGCTATAGTTGAGTGGGCTCAAGCGCAAGCCAAGTCGTAGCATGTTTATGTAGATATTGATCCAAATTGTCACTGAGTCTATTCCTGCATAAGATGCTGATTTACTCCACAAGTTCACGTCCCATCGGATTGAAATTCAAGATAGGTCCAGTTTAGGGCTAAGTTTGCAGCAGTTGTCATCAACTTTTGCAACTCAGTTTTGTAACAGGATCTAGTTTCATGACCCAAACTCAAACCACGGGTCCAGTTTGTGGGCTTTTTTCAGGCTCATCGTTGGTCGTGAACAAGCATCCCTCGCTTTGCTCACCTACATTTCAACAGGCCAAGCTTGTTCTCGACCTCATAACAGAGATCAACAAAGAGGAGTAGAAGGCAAGTCTTATACAAATAGAGAGCATATTATAGTTAAATCCTTATAATTATAACCAGTTAAAGATAACTTTCTACTGCTAGGAGGGACCCAGATGTATTTCGGAGTACCGCGGGGAGGGCTGTCAAACTAGTGCTGTTTTTATACATGAAAAAATAAGTATCATTCAAACATACACCAGATTTCATGGTATTTTTTAATCAAAAGATTATTGTTGTTTCAGCTTCTCTGATAGGAATAAAGCAATATGTACCAGCATATCTCGGAACAAGGCTTGATGACCAAGATCTCCTCACCGGTGTAAGCTTTGCCTCTGGCGGCGGCGGATATGATCCTCTGACAGCTGAATTAGTGGTACATGTTAAGATTTATTTTCGAACTTTCTGAGGATCCTAGATCATATGTTTCTATCATCCTGACCGATGATTGGCTTTCGTTATTACAGCAAGCTCTAACACTGGATGAACAACTAAATTTGTTCAAGGATTACAAAAAGAAGCTGAAGGCAATTGCAGGAGAAAAGAGAGCTTCCACCATCATCTCTAGAAGTTTATATATCGTAGCTACAGGAAATGATGATTTAGCAAACACATATTTCACTAGCCCATTTCGAAGAAACTATGATCTTTCCTCCTACATCAAATTTGTGGTGCAATCAGCTTCAAGTTTCTTCCAGGTATTTCTGTTTATGAACAGTTAGGAGAAAATTATTAACCTCAAACAATGGTAAATGACAGACTTTAGCATTCATCACCTACAATTATTCTTCATTTTTCAGAAATTGTATCATTTAGGAGCGCGACGAATTGGCATTACAGGACTTCCTCCTGTAGGATGCTTACCATCACAAAGAAGTCTTGCTGGAGGGATCGAAAGAGAATGTGTGCCCTTATATAACCAAGCTGCACAAACGCTCAATTCTGAGCTACAAATGGAGATACAAAGGCTAAATCGCACACTACCAGGATCGAGGATAGTCTATATCGATATTTATACGCCTTTGCTTGATATGATTCAACGCCCCTATGTTTATGGTAATATGGTCAATCTAACCTTTAAGGCATCATTGCATGCACTGCATAGAACGGCAAAGATCATCTATTTTGTGAGTGTACATGTTCACTTCATATTTCTAACTTTGAGCTGTTCACTTTGTAGGGTTTGAGGAGGTCAAGAGGGGCTGCTGTGGCACCGGAATCTTCGAGGTTACTTTAACTTGTAATAGCTACACCGCTCCAGCATGCGGAGATGTTTCAAAGTATTTATTTTGGGACGTGTATCACCCTACAGAGAGGGCTTATACCATTCTGATGACACAAGTTCTGCAACGTTATGGCTCAATGCTAAACTAAAAGAGCAAAAACACATCATTTGATTGGTGCTACTCCTAGTTCACTTGTTCTGAACAATATTATGAGTGTGCTCATCAAATTATTTCTGTTTCAATCCAAGTCATAGTTTTGAAATGTAACCAGTGCACAAAGCACTAGGCATGTTATGCTAGCTTCATCAATTTGTATTCATGCAACATGAATAAAGGATATCATACTTATTTGCATCATATAAACATGTCAGTCATAGGAGGATGAATAAAAGTTCTTTAAAATTTATCGGGCATGTCTACGATGCCTTGCATAAGAAGATTTGCATGAGCATTCTGAGGAGATAAAAGAACTGAACTAACCTCAAAAAATAAAAAAATAAAAAAAAAAAATCAAGTGGAGCTCCATCTCGAATATTTGGGTGAACATTATCCACCATAGAAGAGGATATCACTTCTACCAAAAAAAGAAAAAAAATAGAAGAGGATATCATTTTTTTCTTGATTGAATATCATTTCAAAATGGATGTGCAAAATATTATTTACCAGTTATGGAGGTATATTAAATCTTTTTTGGCAATGCAGTATATTAGATATTATTAAAAAATAAAAAAGGATACATCTAATGATGCAGCTAGTTCAGTCTAACTAATAAAGAAACAGTGACCACACTATCAGATTTAAGGGAGAAGCAAAAAATGGAAAACGTAGTGATAAAATAGATAACAGTGAAGGCTAAGAAGGATACAGGAAGTCCAACACTGAGTTCACACTATAACTCCAGCAGAGCCTAAGCTCTGTGCTTTCATCAAATTGATCTTCTTCAGGAAGTAAGCCATGAGAGAGGCAGCAGAGAGGAATTTTATGCTCTCCTCTTTCTGTTTTTCAATGTCAACTGCATCTCAAGGCAAAAGTAAGAATAGAAAGTGGCACCAATAGATGAAGAAACTGATAGAACATCAGAGTAACGTACATGGGCTCTTCCTGGAGAGGGTAAAAGGCTCTCAAATTAAACTAGGTATATCGATTTAAAACACACCCAGGTAAACATGACCTGCAAAGCCAAAGGTAGCTGAAGGCTGAAATGATTGAATTGATCATCAAGAGAGCCATTTGTTTAAGATTGAGACTACTAGTATAGAGTCATTCTTTCTGAAAGGGAATTTCATAGAAGAATTGATGTAAACGTTATCATTAAAAAAACGTGGCCTGGTAGATGAACTGGACAAGGTAATCACAATTTTTGAGAGAAAGAAACAAAGATTCTTCCGCATACAAGGTGAGGTGAAAGAGTTTTCCAAGGTAAGGAGAAACAGAACTAGTAGGTGTGGATATTCTGACACATCAAGCACATATAATCGCAATAGAAGGCAGATTCATGATGTTAAGAGATCAAAGAAAAACACTTCATGTATGATATGCAATTTAGGAATGAACAAGTAAACTATAAGATACATATTTGGGAAAAAAAAAAAACTCAAGAAGAAATAAAATATATATATATATATATATATGTATAACTATACAAAGAGGCCAACTAAAACTTTAAAGACCTACAAACAAACGTGCTATAAGCTGATAATTTCCATGTCTCAGCCCCCTCTCAGAACTTTCACTAATACCTAATGCAGCATTTGCGAGCTACAAACCTGCAGGCTCTACTACCAGGAACATTATGAGAAGGAGAAAAAAGACATATACATATAGGAAAGAACTAGATAAGAAGACGGCATCGCTAAAAGAGTTGGCAGAAATTTCAACGAAGCTTATTTTGTGCTACCGCCTGGCAAAGCTCATCCTCGTAAATTAGAACTCTATTAGAAGCCATGGGCTTCATAACAGGCCTTGGCAAACCTGGTGGCACCATGCACTTCGAAGATAGCACGGACTCCTGGAAAAGGACAGCTGCAATCTGTTTCATATCCATCATGTGAAGGCGAGGAGGACGAGGCCCATGCCTTGGAGCTTTTGGAGTGTGCGGACTTGATCCCCAGATGCCCTTCCCATGTCCCTTGCTAGATAATTTTATAAAAATAAACAAAAGTTAAAAAGAATCGACTGAACGAGCAAATTTCTCCACATATCCTTCATGTGTGATACCTTACAAAAGGCCAATGCTCTGTTGGAAGAGGTGTCTTTGTTCTAAGCATCTCCTGCCTAGACCTGTCTGGAGTTGTGAAATTGAAATGGAGTTGCCTGGCCAGAAGGACCTGGTTTGAATTCTAACAATCAATTTCCGTATTCTAAATTCAAATAAACCCAGATAAAATCATGAGCTTACTATCATTGCTGTTGCACCTAAAAAAACAGTCAATTTAGATACTTCAGAATATCAAAGTAAATGCAAACCATATAATAATGGCCTCAGTAAGGAAATGATAGTCTACTTTTTGTGAGGATAAAAAAATCATCTATTAAAAAGTCAGACAACAAGTAGAAGAGATGGAGAAAATAAGAACGAAAATAAGAGTTTGAGAAGGATGAAAATAATTGCAAGGTAGAATTAATGAAGTCCATAAAAAAAGTAGGTCTGCATATGTTGGTATTCTTGTGGTTACAGTTGCTATATTTTTTTTCCTTGAGGGTAAAAGGTAGGAATGACCAACAATACCATAAACTAGTCAGACAAGCGAACAAGTTAATTTAGGTCTAGATTCACAAGTAAATTGTTGTATAATTGTCCGATGCCTGCAAGGAGTTGAAGGCAAATATTTTGCTTTACAGATAAAAAAAATTACAAAAAAAAAAGGATATAATTGATGGAGCTAAGACATAAAGGTATCCAAGCATGTTCGGTGATTCCACAAGAGACAATGCCAAGGCTGGCTGTAAAATTTTGGAAAATTAAATAATAATTAACAAATACAAGAATGGTAGTTTTTGGTGAGCAAGAACGCAATAGTTTTACAAGAGGGGATAGACATAGAAAAGTAACCAAACTGGCATAGTTCAATGAAGTATTGCAGGGCATTTTGCAACAAGGCTAGAGTATCAAGAGCTAGACAGACGAGTATGGCTTTCAATTTTCTCCAAAAACAGTAATAAACCAAAGATATTTATAACAAAAAAAAGGGGAAAGACCTTATACAATGCAGATAATTTAAAGATTCATGTTTTGTAAGGTAAAAATTATATAATATATTTCTTTACCTAAAGGAAGCCAATGCACCAATTTAATACAACATAAAAGAGAAAATTTTATATGTTATATTTGAAGAAATATGGTTATTATGAGAACTAACAAGACACCTAAAAAAAATTTCTAGTGCTAAGCTGATAAAGCAGCAAAAGAGGACACTTACAGCTGTTCGAATTCGCTGAGATACATGGAAAACAGCTCTTAGCTGATCATGATGCAAGTGGCAGAGGATTTTAACCTTGAAACCAGAAGATGTTCCACTATTCACATTAGATATAAAAAGGAAAAAAAGGGAACCAAAAACATTGAGAACTACAAGACAAAATAAAGGACCTATCAGAGATTTGTTATTGCCTACCAGGAGGTCCATAGGAAGAGATTCAAGCCTCGACTGATTATCGCAGTCTGCCCCTTCTGGTGTTTTAGGTGTTTCAGGCAATTTCTGCTGCTTATTCCCATCAACCATTGGCTGGAAATTGGTCCTAATTGGAGATGCAGCAGCTGCACTACTGTGAACAGTAACCTCTTCTTGATGCAGTGACTCTAATTTTTCCTTTGCTGAATCCAAGACAACCCTTTTCTTGCCTATATCTGTGCAACATCTGGTTGTGGTCCTGCTATCACGGAGCTGGGCAAGTGCACCAGGTTTCAGGTATTTATTGCGTGCATTCTTCACTCGCTTCTTTTGTTTGAACGCCATGGATTTTGGACTCATCAGAATATTTCCACAAATAGATTAAATTTTATGCAATTCTCCAAGTTTCTGAACCCTTTCTCCCATTATTACATTCAAGCTTAAATCAAAGAAAAACACAAACAACAAAGATTGCATCAGTCAAACATGATATTTTTGTCTGCTTTATATCATCTGACACAGGAAAAATCAAAGAATTTATAATACAGCATGCTAGAAACATCTAAAATCCATGTTTATTTCTTTAATCACCCACTTCCTCTTCAGACTGGGACTAACAATTTCTGCAGGGCAAAAAACAAAAAAAAAAGAAAAAAGAAATCTTGAATGTCTAGAAAGAGGAGATGAGGGCCGGGAATTTCAATAGACAAAAGTTTTGAAAAGATCCACATTAACCTTGGTGATCTCAGAAAAAAAAAAAAAAAGAAGAAGAAAGAAAAGAAAGAAAGAGATACACACACATATGTGCATGCGAACCCCCTAGCATGCCCTTAATAAGAATATTTGGTGAGTGAACCCCCTAGCATGCCCCCTTAATAAGAATATTTGGTGAGTGAAGCTTGACAGTTACAACAAGGCTTGATGGTCACGCCATTGGATTGATTTCTCCAAAATTAAGAAAGGTTTCACACAATTTCGCCAACAAAAGGCCACAACACTTGAAGCATTCATCATTTTATAACCAAAAAAAAAAAAAAAATCAGAATCCCAATTACAATGGTCTGCAAAAAGGTAATCAAATCATCTGATCTAATAATCAGCTAAACAAAACCTAGATTAGCCCGATATGCACAAAAAAGATCCATGGATATAAATTTCAAGAAAGAACCATGAATGTGTACAAATTTCACATACCTGCAGGTTTTTAGCATATAACCTATCTCAAAGAAATCTACCACCTATTTAAGTCAAACTCGCAGAAGGGGTTCAACAAAGAAATAGGTTTCATCATGACAGAACAGACACAGCCAACTCTTCCGATTGCTCTCTCTTGTATATATTCACAGTTTTTAAAAATTTAGGGAAGTATGTCGCTTCCTCCATTTTGCCTTTTACGCTTTAAACAAGCCCAATAATCCTCCGTTTCTAATGCGCACTCATATTATATGCATCCCAACGCTACTTGTAATAAATTGAAAAAAAAAAATACAAAATCCAGATAGCATTTACAACTGTATTCTATTCCAATCAAGAATGCTGGAGAGTTATGCACAGCCATACTCTGCATACCCAAGACAAAAATGATGGGATAGTAGCATATAATACAGCAGGAATATGATAAAAACCACCAGGAAAAAAAAAAAACATATCGTTGCTCTAAATAACTGCCAAGAAAACTATTAAAATCTAATTCTGCTCCGAACGTTTGATAAGCATGGAAAAAAAAAATACTTACAGGATGATGTAGCGCCCAGCTCCAGTCTTCTCCCCCGCAATAAAATAAACCGGAATAAACAAAAAAAAGTTTTCAGAAAATCAAAAAGAAATAAGGCGAGAATAACAAAATCACAAACCTTAAAAGGGATAGAGTATAGATCGAATCCAGATACCCAAACCCTAAAACAGAAACAAAACCGAAGCCGTGGCGAGAGATAGCGTGATAGAGAGAGAATGAGAGGGAGAGAGAGGGGAGGGAATAGAGCTGATGGATGGGCGCGGGCGTGGCTCCGCCCCTTTTCGAATTTATTAAAACTGCGCGCCAAAATTTTTCGACTACTGCTGCAAGAAACCCCAAATAAGTAGCCGAGAAATTCCTTCTTTAAATAGAATTACCAATACAAACAAAGCACGACCCTAAGTGGCGCCCACGACGATACGAGATCGAGCGGCGTGGCGAGCTGGATCTTACGTGGCGGTCTCCCATTGGCTATTCAGTAGCGGTAGGGCCGGGTCTCCGTTTAGGACGGCGACGAGCGCGGGGACGAGCCCGGGGATTATGGGAGCTTATTTCGGTGGGCAATAAAAATGGTTTAAAACTGGAATTTTGGGTTATAAACGTGGGTTACGGAGGGAAAATCTCGAAATAATCAGGTATTTAAAATTTAAAAATTAAAGTGACGGGCTTAGCATCGAGGGTATTTTGGGGAAGAAAACTATTGCTCCCGTTAGGGGTACATCTCTGAGGTCCACCGTGCTCGAGATGAGGTGACCGAAGTGGACGGCTGTGATGGGGGAGGGAGGGGCCCACGTGCGGCGAAGCCTCGGATACTCCTGCCACGGCGCAGGAGGACCGGTCGGTGACGAGGGCTTTTAAGGACGTGTGCGGGGATACGGGAAACGGGGATCCCATAGTACGGACGTACGGTGTATGTGAGAATAATGAATGCTTTTTTCTTAATTAATGTAAAAAAAATTTATTTATATAAATAATTTAATTTTTAACTTATTTATCAGATTGATGTAAAAATGATAAAACATCATTTTGAATGACATTTTATCATTACCACATCACCACCCATTTTCCACGTAGACGATGCTAAAAATAAAAAATAAAAAAATAAAATCATCAAATAATATGTATTTTTAAAAACATCGTTCCAAATGACGTTTTTAAAAATACCATATTATTTGGTGATTTTAATTTTTTTTCAAAAAAAAGAGAAAAAATGGTAAAAAATAAAAAAATTAAAAATAAAAATTTTAAATTTATAAAAAATAAAAATTTTAATTTTGATAAAAATTAAAATTATCATTTAAAATTAGTATCCCCATTTCAAATTATTTTTAAAAAAAAATATCTAAAAAAATTAGTATAAAAAAAATTAAAAATACCATAAAAAAAAGAATTGAAAAGAAATAGAAATTATAATTCTAAATTTTAAGAAAATAAAATTTTTAATTTTAATTCAAATAAAAATCATCATTTCAAATTATAATCTCCTTTTCAAATTATTTTTTTTAAAAAATATCATAAAAGAAAAAAATAATAAGAAAAAATAAAAATTATAATTTTGAATGAATTTTAAAGAATAAAAATTCTAATTTTAATTCAAATAAAAAAGATAATTTTAAATTATTTTGTCCATTTAAAATTAATTTTAAAAAAATATCTAAAAAAGAAATCTTAAAAAATTAAAAAAATAAAAAATATCATAAAAAATGAAAAAATAAAAAAAATGAAAAAAATAAAATTAAAAATTAAAAATTAAAAAAAATAATTTTAATTCGAATAAAAACCATCATTTCAAATTACTTTCTCCATTTCAAATTAATTTTTTTAAAAAAATATGTCAAAAAATTAAAAAATTAAAAAAAAGTATCATAAAAAAGTAAAATATTTTAAAAAATGAGAAAAAAATAAAAATTATAATTTTTAATTTAAAAAATATTTTTTTTAATTTTAAATAAAATAAAAAATATAATTTCAAATTACTTTTCTATTTCAAATTATTTTTTTTAAATATTCCAAACAAAGAAGTAAAAAATGAGAAAAAAATAAAAATTATAATTTTAAATTTTGAAAAATAAAAATTCAAATGTTAATTCAAATAAAAAACATAAATTCTAATTATTTTTCTCATTTAAAATTAATTTTTTTAAAAAAATATCCCAAAAAAATCTTAAAAAATTATAAAAAATAAAAAATACCATAAAAAAAAAAATGACAAAAATGAGAAAAAAATAAAATTTATAATTTTAAATTTTAAATTTAAAAAAATAAAAATTTTAATTTTAATTCAAATAAAAAATATCATTTCAAATTACTTTCTCTGTTTCAAATTAATTAATTTTTTTCTCATACCGCACCGTACGTAGTTGTTCATACCCGTACCAGATCGAGATGTACCAGTATGATCCGATTCATCTCATAATTAAATTATTTGATATATTATTATTATTTACGTTATAATTTCTATAGCTCTTTTAGCATAACTTTTTCTCTTCTAATGTTTTGAGACACATTAGAGTATGTGTATCCATATCCACAAAGCATAATATCCGATCACTTAAAATTAAATAATATAAAATAAAATTAATAATAAATAATATTAAATAGATTAAAAATATCAAGCGTACAAAAAATAGTATAATAAAAGTTTCAAAAATACTAAGTACAAATCTAAAAAAGACTAAGTTCTACAAGGACGTCGTGGTGTCCGTGGTCGTTTGGACCTTCTCAGGAAGGTCCTTAATGGCTGCTCCTGCTCCTGCTGTGATGGCTCCTCCCCTATATTAGTGGAGGAGGTCTGCTGGTCATGCTGCTCAGAAATAACTGATGCTGTCGGATCATCTACGGACAGAGCGACCTGCTCAACTCTCTCATCTGGATACACGGATGGGCCTGAAAAGAAAGTATTATACTCATGTGGCCAACTGGTATCCGATGATGTCATCTGGGGGATGTAGGAAGAAGAAGGTGCTGCCATCTGTGGATCAAAAGCCGATGGCATTTGTGCAGCATCTAGTGATGACATCTGCGGAATATACGGTGATGGCATATGTAGAACATATAGTGACGGCGTATATCTCATATCTGACGCATCGGCTGCTCCATACCAAGACGCACAGTTATATAGATCAACACCAATCGCCACCAATATTTTGAAACATGTTCTCTCTATCTCACACAGTATCCGAATCCGTTCGTTCTCATCAGTCGTAGATAAAGTACGATGAGCGTCCAACACAAGATCCGACATAGAATCAGTCTACAAAATAAAAATAAAATAGTCAATATACTATAAAATATAAAACAAAAATATAACACAAACAACATAAACTAATTTTCGTAGTCTTACCAAAAGATGCACAGCAGAACTCTCATCCTCGTATCCAAAAACTGCATACCGAGGCTGTCCAATGACTCGCACTGTAATGCTAAAAAATCAAGCCATATAGTCATCGGTGTATGAACGGCCTCTCAAAATGGGATCACCATAAATAATGTAATCTCGATGTGCATCCCAAATATCGATGTACTCTGCATGTTTGATACGTCAGTCAATACGAGCTTTCCCTCGTCGATCAATACAATGAAGTCCCTGGCTGCTATCAAACTACTCTGAGATGCCCTGAATCTGATTAAACTGTCGCAGGACACGATCGAAAAGATACCACTCTACCACATCAAAATAAATAAGTGGCACCTTAGCAGTCCATATGTCATGTCCAACTGTACACATCTGCGGCATTATAGCCAATATCTCATCTGTATATGGCTTCCACAAAAACTGATAAAGTTAAAATAAAAAAAATTAGTAAGCTAAAATTTTAATAGATTATGAATACTATAAAATGATATTTATAAAAAATTTAAAATTTATCCGTCTATATGTATCAACTAATGTATCCAACTGGCACCTATAAATCCGTACCACTTTCGTCGATACATGATGAACGTTGAATACAACCTTCCATCTGTTTCACCATCTACTCATGTTAAATAAATTTTATCGAATTTAAAATAGTAAGTTTCAAATAAAAAAAAAATATTTTTATACCTATATCCCAATGGGCTCTTGCAATAAAATATAATAATTAAATAATATATATAACTTTTAAAAAAAATTAAATAGTAAATAGGATTGGAATGCTTACACCGCCATCTAAAATAATCTGTGATCGATGGTGCTCCTGCAATGTAAGAATACTGCTGTCTCGAAGATCGGGATACCATGGATCGTAAGCCATAATACGCTAATGAATTTAAAATAATGATATTATCACAAGTGTATTAAAAAATAAAAAATATGATAGCCATGTATTTTATGAGAAATATATTTTAAACACAATATTATCACATAATACAACTTAAACACAAAATTCAGTTCATCTCAGGATATTAAACACGTATATTCAAATACAATCTCACAGAAATACATAAAATAATGACGAAAATATATCTTCGGAGTTTTTAATTTCTTCCACTGTTTGAAGTTGAAGTGTGTTGAAGTATCCTAGGACAACGGTGGCGGTCATGACCCTATTTCTTACAAATACCACAGTGGTTCTTACTTCTTATTTGCCTATCATCCATCTCATTTCGTAGTCTTGTTGACTTTAGTCTACCTTTCTGCTTGGGTCTTTTTTCTTGGCCGCCGCAGGGGGCCACTGTCGGGATGCGCAGGTCTGCCGCCGGCCCTCTGTCACCGACGGTCAAAGAAAAAGAAGGAGAGAGAGAGGAAAAGGGAGAGAAGAGGGAGAGAGAGAGAGGAAGAGGAAGAGAAGAGGGGGCCGGCCAAGGGAAGGGGAGGGTCAGGGCCCATCATGGGGGATCGCCGTCGGGGCCGCCGCCGGCCGTCTGTCGCCAGCGGTCAAGGAAAAAGAGGGAGAAAGAGAGAGAAAGAGGGAGAGAGAGGAAGAGGGAGAAGAGGGGGCCGGCCAAGGGAAGGAGAGGGTCGGGGTCCGCCGTCTGGGCGTGCGGGCCCGCCGCCGGCCCTCTGTCGCGGCGGCCAAGGAAAAAGAGGAGGAGAGAGAGAGGAAGAGGGAGAGAAGAGGGAGAGAGAGAGGAAGAGGAAAGAGAGAGGAGGGAGCTCACCGCCGTTGGGAGCTCGCCGCCGTGCCACCGGAGAGGAGAAAATGCCAGAGAAACGCCGAAGAAGAGGGAGAGAGGATTTTTTTTTTGGATTTTATGCTTCAAAAACGTCAAAAGGAATGGCGTTTTCAAAAACGCCATTCTCTTTGGCATTTTCTTTCCATTTTTTTTTAATAATTTTTTTAATTTTTTTAGTTATTTTTATGTAATTTTTTAATAAATAAAATTAATTTAAAATGGAGATAGTAATTTGAAATGATAATTTTTTTATTTGAATTAAAGTTATTTTTTTTAAAATTTATAATTATAATTTTTATTTTTTTATCATTTTTTATTTGAATTATAATTAAAATTTTTATTTTTTTTAAATTCAAGATTATAATTTTTATTTTTGAATTAGAATTAAATTTTTTATTTTTTTTCAATTCAATTCTTTTCTCTCTTTTTATGGTATTTTTTATTTTTTTTACACCAATTTTTTTTTTCAAATATTTTTTTAAAAAAAATAATTTGAAATAGGGAAAGTAATTTGAAATGACATTTTTTATTTGAATTAAAGTTATTTTTTTTTAATTTAAATTTATAATTTTTATTTTTGTTCACATTTTTTTAACTTTTTAATGGCATTTTTTTCTTTTATTTTTTTTGAATTCACATTAAAATTTTAATTTTTTATAATTTAAAATTTTAATTTTAATTTTTTTCCTATTTTTACCTTTTTTTTGTTTTTATGAAATTTTTTTTAGATATTTTTTCATTAGTTTGGAATATTTTTTAAATAAATTAATTTGAAATGGAGAAAGTAATTTGAAATGATATCTTTATTTTAATTTAAATTAAAAATTTTATTCTTTTTAAATTTAAAATTATAATTTTTATTTTTTTATATTTTTTTAAATTTTTGACTTTTTTATGATACTTTTTATTTTTTTAATTTTTTATTTTTTTGAACATTTTTTTTAATTAATTTGAAATAGGAAAAATAATTTGAAATGATATTTTTTATTTGAATTAAAATTAAAATTTTTATTTTTTTAAATTTAAAATTATAATTTTTATTTTTTTCTAATTTTTTTATGATATTTTTTATTTTTTAAATTTTTTAAGATTTTTTAGATATTTTTTAAAAAAATTAATTTTACTGAAGAAAATAATTTAAAATTATCTTTTTTATTTGAATTAAAATTAAAATTTTATTTTTTAAAATTTATTCAAAATTATAATTTTTATTTTTTTCTCATTTTTTTATGATATTTTTTAAAAAAAAATAATTTGAAAAGGAGATTGTAATTTAAAATGATGATTTTTATTTGCATTAAAATTAAAAATTTTATTTTATTAAAATTTAGAATTATAATTTTTATTTCTTTTCAATTCTTTTTTGATGGGATTCCGGACGAACCCCTACGACACACGGACTCCAGCAGCCGGACCCCTCCAGCGGGTGAACTTCTCTAGCGCCATCCGACATCCACTGTCGGTCGACCTTCTGTCGGATTTTGCATGAAATCGAACTTCGTCCACAGAAAGCCCCTGACCGAGTTTCTACAACAGATGACCTTCGCCTGCAGCACTAGCGCCCAAGGCACCCAACGGTAGAAGGCTCGCCAGCAACATCCGAGCTCCTCTTAGACGGAGAACCTCCTCTCTCCACCAGATACCCCAACCAAGCTTCGACCGACAGGCCTGGACTCCCTGGCAGGCCACAGTAATGGCCACGACTCTGCTCCACTTCCTTTAACGGATCCCACGCGGCTCCATCATGCTCTGGCGAGTCACGACAACGGACATCACCCCACTCTCCACAACAAGCTCCACGTGGCAGGCCACGGTGATGGCCACGACTCCACTCCATGACTCTCCGTAACAAAATCCTCATGGCCCCGAACGGTCTACTACCAGGCAGCTACAGACATCGCTGTCAATCTGTTACGCCTTCCGCCTATAAAAAGGGACCCCCAGATACGTTATTCCTTAAGCTCTAATCTCTATCTCAAAATTCTGCTAAAAATTTTCGTTCGAGCACTCCATTCTTGTTGAGGTAGAGAACTGACTTGAGCGTCGGAGGATCTTACCGGAGCACCCCCAACTCCGGTTTAGACTTTCTTTGCAGGTCCCGGCGGCGACCGCGACTCTCTCGACCCCAGCTTCTCCGATGCCGGCGGATTTTTGCACCAACAATATTGAATAATAAATTAAAATTTTTAATTTAATAATATGGCATATGGATGATGATATAATGTGCAATACATACTATAGTGAAATTTTCTTCCCAAAAGTATTCAACCGTTAAGTTTCACATCATCATCTATATACCATACATTAGCACATATATCACTTCATCATCCATATGCCATAAATTATATTTAAATAATCCTTATAATTTAAAAATCTCTAATTAGATCCATGATTTTTAAATATGATTTAGTGTAACCTTGTTAGCCCATTCTAGTCAACTTCTGAAACTAGGAATGCATGAGAACCTTTGATTATGACCTATGTACTTCTCTCATCTTCCTTCTCATTAGTCTCTTTTTTATCTTCGACACCCAAGACCTCCTTAGAATGACCTAACCCATCATCCTTGCCCTCCTCCTTCTCCTCCTTTTATGATAATCGAGCCCCCTACCTTTGGTGACCACCAAGCCCCTCGACCCTCATGACGACCTAATCCTCCCGATGCAACCCTTCTTCTTCCAATTTGCTTTTATGGTGGTGCTACACCTGCTCTCCCTTGACATTCTCCGTCAAGTTCCCGCCTCTCTCCATTGTCGAGCCCAATATTAGAGCTTGTTATTGCTTCTTTATTGAGCCTACGATTGCACGCCATTTCTTATCTTCCTCATGTAATCCATCTCTATCTTTTCTCTATCTTTTGTCTCATCAACAAAGGAAAAAACATCACATGTGCATCACATACAATTTGTTGATATCAGAAATTGGCCAGAATTAATTAGAAAATACTATATTAAAACACAATTGAAAAATAAGGAACAATTGAAAAATAAGGGACTTAATTATGTATTTTTAAACTATGAAGTTTATATATAAATATTTATGAAACTTGAAGGATGAAAAATATACTTTATGATATATAGATAATGATGTGGCATATTGGTGATCACATAGTACTTGGAGACTGGATACTTTTGAACAGAAAATTTTACTGTAGCATGCACTGGTTGCTATTATGTGAAGTCATTACCTACATATTAGGTTATGAAAATATAAATTTTTACCTATTATGCTATATCTTTATACATATGCAACATTGGTGCCAACAAGGAAAAAAAAATGCCATATGCATATCACTACAACTTTCTGATGCCAGAAATTAGTTGGATGGATAATATTAAAATATAAATGGCACTCTAAGGATCTAATCAAAGGTTTTGAAAGTTTGATGACTATTTAAAAATGTGGCTTAAATGTGTAGGAGTAAAAACATAATTTATCCTAAAAATATCATTTTATAGAATCTAAATACAAGTAACATCCAAATTACGTAGCTGCTAGAAAAATATTATTTCATAGAATCTATATTCAGTCTCACCATAGCTACTGCAAAAATGGATTTAAAACCATCCCATAGATATAGAGAGAGAGAGAGAGAGAAGACCATCAAAGTAGGTTCCTTAGTTATCTGGATGGGCTGTGATCAGCATAGGCTTTTTTAATACGTTTATGTAGTTTTTACTCTGTTACAATCACAAACCCCAACTCAGAGTGACCTTCACCCTGGCTCATCCCACAGGCCCAATTTCCAAGCTGAAGCATCTCACCTGTCGAGCAACGATGCGGCCTGGTCGCTTCTTTCGCTTGAAAAGAAGGCTTTGGCTTCTTTCGTTCAAATCCATCGTTGGATCGCGCAATGCTGGCTTCGAGATCTGTGCACTCGGAAGAATGAGAACTTCGGAGTTCTTTGAGTTTTATGGGTGCCGGATGGCGCGACCCAACGGTCAACGTCCCGAAAGAAGATTGATCATTCGTTCGCACGACGATACAAACCGAACCCCGCACCGACGACGGGAAAAAAAAGAAGGAGAATAAAGTAAAAAAGAAAAGAAAAAGAAAAAAAAAAAAGTAAAAGAAAAGAATAGAAGACTAAAATTAAAAAAAAAAAAAAAGGAAAACGGAGAAGCTTCAAATTGAAACAGAAGTACCGCCATTTGTTTTCGTGGGGGCGAAGAATAGAATTAGTCTTTGCTAGGGTTTCCGCGGGCCCTCTTTCCCATCCTTCATCTCTCCCTCCTCTATCGGAATTCGTGGTTGGCCCGAAGATGGAGCCCTTACGATCGCTCATGGATAAGATCAAAGGGTTCGCAAAAGCTGGCGAGGGCGTCCTGAAGGGCGCGTTCCGGAAAAGCTCCGAAAGCCCGGTAACCTTACATCCTTATTTCTTTCATTTTGCTTCTTTCTAATAGTCTTGATTACTAAATGCATGATATCGTGGGAATTTATGGAAACTTATGACCAAGCATTAGACCAATGTCTGGGAATTTGAACCTTCTAGCTTAAAATCAGTAATGATTGATTGAAAGGGAAATTAATGGGCAATTTGCTCTTGCTACGGTCGAATTTGCTTCTTATGTGCTAAGACATAATGTTCATCAGTGTATAGGTTCATAGAAGTAGCTGCCATCTGGTTACACATTGTCGAGAGAGAAAGATTGAACTTTTCATTGACATTTTATATTTTTCCTGAAATTGCGTTTATGTTAATAGCATAGCTGTTTGCAAGATTTTTTATAACTATCAGGTTCAGGAATTGTACCTGAATTATTTCCGAAAGGGGCTCAAAGAGCAAAGGTGAATCTGCTTTGTTATAATTAAAGTTTATTTTGATCCATAGAGTAATCAACCTTGTAAATTATAGTGGATCTGCTTTTAATATCAAGGCTTTATGTCAATAAACTTAATGCTTAAATGACATTCAAAATCTACTACCCTCGTCAAGTATTAGAACGAGCACAAACAATAAAATGCATGATCAATGAGGTAAACATTCAAAGGAAAAAAAGATACTTAAATGATTGGTTCTAAAAGCAGGACTTCAAGTTTTTAAGGTGATAATAATTATAAACATTGCAAGGTTGGAGTACAATACTGTATCTGGTTATATATTAAATAAAAGGACACCTCGTTAAATGCTTATAAAAAAAAACAAAGAATGGAGAATCCGGTCAGATGTAATTCCACCAGATGTTTCAAATGTTTTCAATTTCTGGCAGTTCACCTTTTTCTTCATCTTTTTTTTTTTTGTCAAAATTCTATCCATTAATTCCCAACCCTGCAACCCATGATGTTTTTGTGTCCTCACTTTCTAGGTGGAGATGTTGAAGCATGTGCAACGAGAAGCATTTTCTGACTTAGTGAAGCTACGGGATGGGCAGGAAAAAGTTGAAACCATGCTTTCTGTCTATAAATTTGCCACAGGATTTCCATTCCTGGAAGCCAAAACACCAATAAAAGGATTTATTGATGTGGTTGGAATTATGTTGCTTGCTGGAGATGATTTCCAGCAGGCTTGTGGTGCCCTAGATAGAGCAGGAACAAGAACAGGCATTGATTCAAAGTTCACTTTTGAGATAGGTCTGAGACAGAAAGATGCTCTAATAGCTGAGATTGCAACTAGTCAAAAATGCTGGGTCCATGACTGTGAGAGGTCTGAAATTCCTTTGACACTTTCAGCATTGATGTATGTGGCAAATATCAATGACTGGCTATCTGTTATTTCAGTTCCCTTAGGTGCTCGATGCAGCAATTTTGGAATTGGCTCAAACATTTTGAAGGTAACGCCTTTCCAAATTTTTAGATTGTTCCGAATATGGTACTACTGTTTCTATCTAGACCATGTTTCTTCTAATCTAAGAGTTATAGCTTCTGGCAGGGGCGTCGTCGTGGTGGGATTTCATCATTTGGACCCCCTGTATTCAGTCAGTGTCATAGTTTTGCTGCTGGTTTAATTTTTAAAAGATCAGATGTTGAAGCTTGTTTAGCCGAGTTGGTTTCTGGGCAGGGGATGCAGCACAGTGCTGATGGTAATGGGACTTGCTTGAGCACATTTGCACAAGTTTCCTATCAACCACTTGAAAAAACTAAAATAAGTTTATCTGGTCTCTGGCAAATGTCTAGATTACCATGTCCGCTGATCAAACTTGGTCCATTTGCTATTCCAGTGGGCAGTTCAAAGCAGCAGACAGGCTCTGACATACAGATGCAAGCACCTCCTAATGCCACTACAAGGAACACAGTAGATTTTATCTCATCTGGATCCATTGCTTTGATGCTAGATTCAGAGTTCGATGAAAGAACCAGACTTGGTGGTTGGATTGAGGTTCAGAAAAGTAGCCATAATTTCTTCCAGTGGGGAATCTCTTTATCTGACACCCCAGATGATGAGCTAGGATATGGTTTGAGAGTGGGAGGGATTGCCAAAGGGCATTTAGTAGATCAGTTCCAGTTGGAAGGATTTCTTAATTACAATCTTGGTAGGAGCCTTAACTTGCAACCAGGTCTTGTATGGGTGATGGAGGGGATGACCCGATCTGCTGCACTAGTGTTTCGGACAAGCTGGTTTATGTGATTGTTCAGAACCTTACGATCATCATGCAAGATATATGCTGGAAAGTGATGGCCCCTGCCTGACAAAGAAAATTTCTTGCACAGCAGGTTAGATTGATTCTGTTTTTTGATTTGCGTGTATATTTCTCTACTTTTCTCTAGGTTTCTTATGATAGATGACAAAGTACAAGCGAGAACAAGAAAACATTGAATTTCATTATGTACATGTTTGGCACTCAGAGTGGATTCCTGGTATTTTTGTCCACTGATATAATTAGCATTACTGCGATCTTGTTCCCTATTGTCGTGGAAAGATATAGAGTACATTTTTATTTGGTATTCTTTCTTTTTCTAAATGGCTGTTTTCTGTAAAATAGCAAACACAAAAGGGAAAGGTACAGTAGAAATAGCTATTCCATCTAAGATGGCTATGGAGTTGCATCAAAGCTGATGTACGCTGTTGCATATGTTATCCGTTAGCTATGTGCTAGGTCCATAGACTGTTGCCATTGTACAGTGTAGATAGCTAGTGCTTTTTTAAATACTTTCAGTCATACATATGCTTATTATACTACAACTGGTGTGTTTTTGAATCATTATAAGTATGCACGCAGCCAAAATGTATAATGTTCTGTTGATAGATGCACCTCTAGTCTGGCTGATATGTTTATTGATGTAATTCATGTTCAGTGGGTGGGGCTAGAGCGTATATCCAGACTTTGCCCCTGTTGCCCATATTTTTGCTATTGCTATGTAATGGTATATTTTCTATGCTGCTTGCTTGTGCAATTATGTGGATGGGGTATTGTCCTGTCGGAATGTAATTTTATCATGTTGGCTGTCGTGATTCATTCTCTCTCTTAAGTAAAAGAGTAGTGTTTTCTTGGCTGTGTCTAATTATCCAGGCCAAAAGGTAGCATAAAAACTGGCCCTCCACGTGTCCTCTAATGGAACAAGATTTTGGCTTCATTTTGCATAAGTTACTCCAATATGTAGACGTCATGCCTTTTATGGATGGTTAGGCTTACTTTGTATGCTTTATTGTCAGCCTCTGTTAATTGCTTGGATCTACCTTGTTTTCCATCGGATTCACGTCTGCAACACCAAACAGTATTTAGTGCAAAGTTTCAAACATGGGTTGGCTGCCCTTCGAGGGCCTCCTTTTCTGATCTGTCATGTGATTCTGCTCACCTGTGATTTTTTTTTTCCCTCATGGAATCTGCACATTTAACTATTGAGTTTTCATAGGCTTGACAGGAACGATATCAGTTGAGTGGAAATAATATCAAATTCTTAAGCTTGCTCACACTCAGCTGATTTCCACTTCTATGCATTTTCAAAGTCGAACTGATCCTCATGTATGCTATCTAATCACTCATCCGCTGGTGCTCTTTTTTTGTTCGTCTAGAGAGTGTGCCTTATGAGTGTTTATTTTGTTCCTGTTCTTAAGTACTTGGTTCTTGGATTTGTTGTTCAGAGTTTTTAAGCTGACCTGATGCATCGATGGTCTGGCTTTGCACTCTGCTAAGTTTGATGTAACCAACTCTCCAGCAAATGATACTTGGAACCAATTATCCTGTCGCTTGATTGTACTCATAACATGACAGTATGGGATTTTTTATGGTCTCTGCATTTGCTACCATGTTTGTTACTTTTTCAAGAAATCAATTCAATCATAACTTGTAGATATCAGTAGGAAATAGCATCTCTGACAAGTCACTATCCAATTGCTTCTAAGTTTCAACAAATGCTTGCTCAAAAATAGCCCAGAGGGCTCATGATCCTTTTTTTCTAATCTTTTCTTTCCTTCTTTATTTTTCTTCACCCCTTTTCCTGTGGAACTTTTCTATATTGCATCTATTCATCCAGTACCATTTATTTTTCCTTTTGTCCTTCTCTTTTGCCAGATAGACCTAAAACCAATTGAGTTGAGGTGCAAAACTACGGAGGGCTAATGCATGTGAACATGTGGTCCTAGGAGGATTTAGTATTTGACAGAGTGACAAACTAAACAAAAGCATCATCCTCTCACCTGGAAACAAAAAAGGGAGCATCATCCAATCTCTCTTCCTTCCATTAACTAAGTTTTGCATAACCAACGAAATGGAAAAGGATAGAGATGAAGGATTCTTGTTTGGGAGAAACATTGATATGTAGAATCTTTTTGTATACCAGTAAAAGCCCTATGATTCAGATAAATTAGTGGTACTTACACCATAGATCATCTCAGGATCACCTCATCTTTCATTTGGTGGGTGCAGTTCTCACTCATTAGGATCTTTTTTGGAGCTCCCACAGAACTTGTTCCTTTGCTTTTGAGAATAGCTATTTCAAGAAAATGCTCTTTTCCTTAAAACAGTGTGAAATGGGGAAGTTACGAGAAAGACACAAAAAGAAAGGAACTGGGACCATTTAGAACATGTTGTAAAAAATGAAAATTTTGAAGTACTTGGGAGGACCATGGAAGGCTAGTTTTTCTGTGGTTTACTTGTAGTTTTCCATGCGGCCCCTGAAAATTCTGTACTTTTCAGATGTCTCATATGCTTCCCGTTTCATGCTTTGGGAAACAATAACCTGTATTTCCTGCTCCCCTTTTATGTAATGTTTCATGTCATTTTTCTTCTCTTCGCAACTGTGCTTCTGAGCTGTGAAATCTTTGGCTGGCTACTATCTGCAGCCAATTAGATCGTCAATTAAAAAGTTTAATTTGGCTCATACCGGAAAGGGTGACTTGATAATAGTTAAATATCTGATTTCAGCTTACTTTTTCTTTCTCATTTAATTTTGTCTAATTGCTTCTAATGATCGATGAACTTTGGGATTTTTTTAGTAGGTATTGATGGCGAAGGTAAGATTTGGTTATCAGGCAGCTGATTAAACTGAAAAAGGAGTTGGATTCATCAAAGCATTTTTGCATGTAGTATCTTGGGTCTGTCTGGACCTTTTCCTTATATTCTGGCTTTAATTTTTCAGCTAAACTTCAGAGGGGGGTTTCTTGGGTAAAGGATCCTTCTTTTTTTTCAGCAACGATCTATTCATACTGCATATCAGGCAGGGAAAATGACTGTAGCGAATCAGCTAGAGATTGTACATGTTATAACATATCAAGTAGCTGACAACATTGACTTGTTGGGATGAGGCTTGATGGATGTTGGATATCATATACAAATTTTGAGTATTGAACTAAAATCAAATTAAGGGAGATAATTAAATGGCGTCCAGTCGGATGAACATGGTAAAGCTGGCAAGTGAAGTAATGGTATTCCTGGTTTAAAATGGGAGTACGAGGAATCAATGATGTTAAACTAAAATACTAGGATTTTTATGAAGTGATCTACAACCTGCAGAGGGATCACTAATTTCTATCTGTGGTACGGTTGAATACTCCAGCTCTACCACTGTACATCTGCTCGGCCTAACCATTCACTAAGCAATCATGTTCACATGCAGGATATTCCATGAATAACGTACTCAGGTGTTGCAGTCAATCTCTTGTTGCATCCGTTGTCAGTGAAGAGCATCTGCAAAATAAAATCCGCACTGATCGAAATTGTATCCGACAGAGACCCTCCGATGTTTAAGTAGTGGGGAGTGACGAACAACAGATGAATGTTCAGAAAGACAGAATATCAGCTCAAAAGAGTGTTTTACTAAATACTATTCATTTATCTTCTTTTATAGACGAGTTGTTGGTAACTGTTTGTAACGGTTAGACACGTGGGTCCCGTTTATTTTTGATCATTATATACTTTCTACATTGACGGTTTTTGATATGCTGACTCTATGTCAGCAGTCTGAATATGTCGACTATATGTCGGCAATTGTGGAAGTTCGAATGATCATCGATCGACGACTCTGATATGCCGATGGTCATCGATTTGAAGTCAATTTAGTCGTCATAGTTGGAGTTTGCCAGGGAGATTGAGAATAGCTGACTGTTGGTCGGCCAACCGATTGATAGTCAATGGTTCGTGCTTATCAGGTCGATTGAAAGTCAGAATCAGGAGAGTCGGTTGAATTGTCCCAACAGTTGCCCCCCACTCTCAAATCCAAAGTAGCTTGATATGTGGATTGGCATGTGTTTGATACGTTGGACGAAGGGAGTTGCCATGTGTTACTCGAGCTCCAATTCGACTGTAGATATTAATGATTTTTTGAAAAAAATGAAAGATCTTCAACTGTTTTGTCGTTTCGATAACTGTGAGATCATCATTGTAGTGTCATTTTGAGAAAATAGCCTGACGTCCGATGAATCGATTGATTTGATTTTGACTAGTCGATTTTGATCACGTGTTCAGATATCATTGGCTTTAAGCCGTTCACATGGATAATGATGAGGTGGCGTGATCTGAAGATAAGTGCATCAAACCATCCGATCGATGGTCGATTTTGATGTAGCTACGTGCCAAAATATGGAGAAGCCTTGATTTGAATAACTTCATCAGACCGAAGGGTTTTATATATATAATATCACTTTCATTTAGATCTTCTGCTTCTGCATTCGTCATTTTCTTCTGCAACAAAGGGTTCCGCTTCAGGTGCTGAGAGCTTCAAGAGTTTTCGAAGTCTTCCTTGTTCTTCATATTATTTTCTAGTTCCAGATTGAGTTTTCATTCCTTTTAGTTTTTCTTCTTTCTTCTTCTAGGTTTCTCTGCCATCTATCATTTTCTATGGCAAGTAGGGGTAGGAAAGGGAAGGTTCCAACTTCTCGAGATAGTCGATCAAAAAATTCGATTGATGATTCTCTTTCGGATCCGAAGATGGAAGTTTCTTTCTTATTCAGATCCAATATTGATCGGCTCTGGGAACAATATCGTATACCGAAGCAATTTCAGCTCTTCGCTCCTGGTCTGGATGGTCGGATGAATTCTCCTCCTCCAGATCAGGTTGCATTTTATATAGAAGACCTTCGGGCCGATCTTCGCTTCCTGATTTCGGAGTTTGTCCGAAATCTCCTTGATTACTATCGTTTTTGCCCTGCTCAATTAGCTCCGAACTCCATTCAGTTAATTATTAGTTTTGTTTTGTTGTGTCATCTCATTCCGACCAACCCTCGTTCTTCTCTTTTCCAAACCTTTTTCGTCCTTCGTCCTTATCCAAAAGTCAAGGATCGGTGGTTTTTCAACTCGAGGAGGGGTTTGTCTTTTATTTTCGATCTTCCATCCTCCATTCATGGGTGGAAGAACTAATTTTTTTTTGTCTCTTTTTCATCTTCTCGAGGCTTTCCTTCGTCCTGGAGCGATTCGAGAATCAGCCCCAATGAACATAGTCGGATCGATATTATTGATCGAAAAGATTTTCTCCGACTCAAGGATATGAAAGTCCTAGTGCAGCGAGAGCTAACGACGGAGCAAGCTCTCTATAACACTGGACTTAGTTCGGTGACTTCTTTAGGTATAGCATAGTTGATCATTTTTTTTTTCATTTACTTTCAAACTTTATAACTGAACTTTTATCTTCTGATTGCAGTTATGCATTCGACAGCACGAGTCTCAACTGTCGATATTCATCAATATGCTATCAAGAAGAGAGCAGCGACTGACGTCGGATCATCCCAAATGATAAAGAAGAGTCAAATTGATTCGGAGTCGTTATCGGTGAGAGAGCTCGACATTCCATCGGTGGTAGCTCGCGATGCTGAGCCGGTCATAGCGTTGTCAGCTTCGACAATACTTCATCCTGTCGAAGTACCGTCGGTTGGAGTAGAGACAGTGAGAGATGAGGATGCCGCGACTGTCATGCCAGTTGTAGCGACTAAGATGACATCGATTCTGGTTCCATCAATGGAGGTTCAGGCCGAATCTACAGTAGCAGCCGAACCAGAACCGTCTGCTGCCACACAGACTATTCCTCAAGTGCCTCTGGCTGGGCCGACGCGGCCTCGGGCATAGTCAAGCTCTGATTTCATGGCGATTTCGAGCGAACGATCGCCAACTGGAGAGCGAAGAAAGGCGCCGGCTACCTCTACTGACAATGGATCGTCGACGGGTCTCCCCACCCTCTTCGACATTCGGATTCCAATCGGTGAGTTGGCTTTGACCACTCCGATGCTGGCGAAGCGGCTCATCGAGGCTGCTCTTCTCCCAACTGATAGGGAGAATAGGAAAGATCGAACTGTATTCGAGATGTTTTCTTCCTTCTATCTGATGATCCTCGGAGTAAGTTGACGATACTTTTTTTTTCATTCGACTTGTTCTTTCTTTTCAGTTGGCACATGACACGCACGTTCTAAAGAGCGGATATCAAAAATTTGCTGAGTTTCATCGGGCCTGGATGGACAAAGTTGCAGTCGCAAATGCCAAGAAAGCTACCGTCATCGAACCGCTTCAAGCAGCAATTGAATGGGAGAAGGCAGCAGTGGAGCGGGAGAAGGGTCTCTAGAGGGGATCTCCCACGTGATGGCCGAACTGGAGTCAACCAGAGCCGAATTAGGGTTGGCTCAACAAAACATCGCATTCCTGGAATCTCGGATTAAGAGCAAGAAGTACTCAATCAATCAGCTTCAAGGGCAAGGGACGGGTGTATTGAAGAACTTGAGGCAGAGCGTGAGAGGCATCGGGCCACTAAAGAGAAGTTGGCACTGACCGATGCAAAGTCAGCTTTCGCTAGAGAAAAAGTAGAGTCAGCAAAATGTGCTTTGAATCTGACCATCAAGAATTTCAGAGAATCACAGGAGTACAAAGTTGAAATTCTCGAGGGCAGATTCGCCTCCTATTGCGTCAAATACAAGGACGGCAGGGATGCAGTTGGAAAATTATATCCAAACTTGGATCTAAGCAGCATTGTCTCCCCTAGTTCGGGAGAAGAGGCTGTCGAGAAGTCCACTACCCCGAATGAGGGAGATGCACCGGTTGCACCAGAATTTGTTCCAATCATCGAAGCTGTACCGGTGCAAGCTGAAGAAGAAGCTGACTGGTGACCGATGTAATATATTTTTTTTGTAATCGAACAATAGTCTAATTTTATGATCAGATCTTGGATCAAATTTTGTAATCTTTTCTTTAATGAATGAATTTTTTTTTTCAAGTATAGAATTCTTTTTCAATCCTGGTATGCTGTCAATGTCATTGAATAACAGTCAGATTATCGATTATCCATCGATGAGTTGAATATTGACCAATAATCATAGTAAAGTTTGTCTGCTAGTCGGATATCAATTGACTCAATTTTTAAGTCTTTTTTTTAGATATTTGATAAATGGTGGTAGGCCGAATATCATTTGACTATCCATAATCAAGTTGGTATATTTCTTACTCGATCTGAGTCGAGTCGGCATAATATTTCACTTAGCTAAAGCTAAATCGGCATGAGTAGTCATTCGACTTAAGTCGATTTTTATAGTAGAAAATCGGGATATAGTCGGTATAAACTGATCGATTATTTATCGATTTGATGCTATTATTCGACTTAAGTTGATTTTTATAGTAAAAAATCGAGATGTAGTCGGTATGAACTGATTGATTATTTATCGGTCTGATGCTATTTTTGTAGATAACTTGTAGATGACTGAAAATTTCAAGATTCAAAATTTTAATATTTCATTCCGAATATATCGTACATGTGAACAACTTTATTGATAGTATATCTTTAAATTATCGGCATTCTAAGTTCAAAGAATAGTCATTCTATCGAGAGTTTTTAGTCGATATACGCCCGGATGAAGTGTTTCGGTTACCTTGTAAGGTTCTTCACAGTTTGGAGATAATTTTTTTTGATCCAAAGGCTTCAAAACTTCTGTCTTTCTTAGGACCAGGTCTCCTAGATGAAAGACTTTTGGTTTGACCTTTTCATTATAATACCGGACTATTCTCTATCGATATGCTGCCATCCGAACTTGAGCTTGCTGTCGAACTTTTAGAAGTAAATTTAGATCAGCTCTCCAATATTCAAAATTACTTAGCTCATTATATTATTTGACTCTCACTGATGGCAATCCGATCTCAAGTGAAATTATCGCCTCAGTTTTATAGACTAAGTTGAATAGCGATTCTCCTGTCGGTATACAAGTTATCCGATATACCCATAAGATCGGATATAATTCTTCCATCTAGAGGTCTTTAACTTCATTCAATCTGGTCTTCAGACTATGTAGAATTATTCGATTTGTTACCTTCACTTCACCATTGGATTGTGGATGGCCGACTGAGGCGATCTTGTGCCTAATATGAAATTTTGCATAAAACTCTTTGAAATTTTGATTGTCAAATTATTGATCGTTATTGGTAATGATGGTGTGTGGTAGACCGAATCTGCATATGATTGATTTCTGAATGAAGTCTTCCATCTTACTTTCGGTCATTTATGCTAAGGATTCAGCTTCCACCCATTTAGTGAAGTAATCAATAGCAACCATTATAAATTTTTTCTATCCGGATACCAAAGAAAAATGGCTAAGTATGTCGATTCCTCACTGCACGAAGGATCATGGTGCAATAATTGATGTTAGCGGGCTGGCTGGTTGATGTTGTATGTTAGCTTACTTCTGACATGATTCACATTTTCGGATAAGTTTAACTGCATCTTTCTTCATGGTGGGCCAATAATATCTTTGTCACAAGACTTTATAAGCTAATAATTTTTTTTCTAAGTGATTTTCAGAAATTCCTTTATGGATTTCTCGGAGTGCATAGTCGGCATCCGTTGGTCTCAAACACTTTAGTAAGGGAAGGGAGAATGACCTTTTATAGAGTTGTCCATTCATTAAAACATATTGTGAGGCCATCCACCTTAGTTATTTGGCTTCTGAAAGATCTGCAGGTAGAATTCCATCAGTCAAATATTGAATGATCGGATCCATTCAACTTGGCTCATCATTGATTTGCAGTACTTCTTTGACTTTGTCAATACTTGATTGTTTAAGATATTCGATGAACGTCCGATCAAGCGAGCTGAATGAAGTAGTTACGAGTCAAGAAAGTGCATCAGTTCGAGTATTCTCTGCTCTTGAAATGTGAGAGATCTTAAAATATTTCAAGATTGATGTAAGATCTTTCACTTTCTGAAGGTACTTCATCATAACAGGGTCTCGGACTTCAAACTCGTCCTTAACTTGCTTGGTGATCAGTTGTGAGTCAGTGAAGACTTTCAAGTTCTTAATGTCAAATTCTTTGACAATCTTCAAGCCGGCTAAAAGAATTTCATACTCGATTTGATTATTTGAGATTTTAAAATTAAACTAAAAGGCATATTCAGTTACGATCTCTTCGAAATTGGTGAGGATAAGACCGACTCCACTGTCTTGTACATTAAATGCTCCATCAATATGTAGCACTCACGCTGATGCTAAGTCGGCCTAAGGAGTTTCAATTTACTTCGATTTGTTGTCGAGTTCATCCTCAGGATTATCATCGGATACGGTGCATTCGACGATAAAGTCGGCCAAAACTTATACTTTTATTGACGGTCATGGACGATATTGAATATCAAACTCACTGAGTTTTATTGGCAATTTCATCATTCAACTTGAAATATCGGGTTGGTATAGAATTACCTTCAACGATTGATCTGTCAAGACAACTATTGGATATGTCTGAAAATACGATCGAAGTCGTTGTGATGATATGATCAGAGCGTAGATCATCTTTTTCACTCTTGAATGTCGTATTTCAGCATTGTGAAGCATCTTGCTGGTGTAATAAATCGATCGTTGAATTCGATTTTTGTCCTCCTGAATAAGTACCGAACTAACCGCCTCTGTCGAAGTCGTCAGATAAAGATACAATATTTTTCCCACCTTTGGTTTTATGAATAATAGTGAAAATATCAAATATTTTTTCAGATCTTCGAAGGATTGTCGGTATTCATCTGATCATAAAAAATCTTTTGCTTGTTATAAGATCTTAAAGAAGGGTAGATATTTTTCTGCCGATTTTGAAATGAATCGGCTGAGTGTGGTGATCCTTCCATTAAGTGCGGCGATCTTTCTTGAAGTCTGGATGCTTCATATTAATAATAGCCTTTATTTTCTCCAAATTAGCTTCAATTTCTCGTTACGACATGCAAAATCCAAGAAACTTTTCAGCAGTTACCTCGAATGCATACTTAGTCAGATTCAATTTCATCTGATGTTGTCGAAGTGTGTCGAAGACTTCTTTCAAATTTCGAACGTGATCAGAAGTTTCAAAACTCTTCATCAGTATATCATCAACATAGATTTTCATGTTGCATCTAATTTGTGCTTTGAACAGTCTATTAACTAACCGTTGATAAGTAGCTCCAATATTCTTTAAACCGAATGATATTATTTTATAACAATAGATGCCTTTGTCGATTATGAAGGCAGTATGCTCTTCATCTTTGGGTGCCATTCGAATTTGATTGTAGCCCGTGAAGGCGTCCATAAAGCTCAAAAGTCGATGTCCCAAAATCGCATCAACTAGTTGATCGATTTTTGAAAAGGAAAAACTGTCCTTCGGATAAACTTCATTTAAATTTGTATAGTCGATGCAGATTTTTTATTTTTTATTAGCTTTTTTCATCATCACTACATTGGCGAGCCAATCAGGATAATTAGCCTCTAATGAAGCCAGCCGTGAGGAGCTTGTCGACTTTTTCATCGATGACTTTCTGTCTTTCAAGGGCAAAAGATCTTTTCTTCTACCTCACCGACTTAACTTTAGGATCAATGTTCAACCGATGAGTTATTACTTTCGAAGAAATTTCTGACATATCGATCGCTGATCAAGCAAAAATATCGGCATTTGCTTTTAGTAGGTTCACCAGTTGTTATTGCTCCGGATTAGATAATTGCGATTCAATTTGGACCGTCTTTTCAGGATCATCTTCTCTTAATGGGATAGAAAATAGTTGCTCGATTGGTTCACCTCTTTCTTCATTTTTTTTTGGATCAATTTATCAACAGATAAAGAATCTTCAGACCATGAAGCAACGTCGAGTAAGTTGTTGATCTCCACGTATTTCTCCAACTCTATTTTTTGCTGAAAATCGGACCAATAAATGATATGTTGATACTATCGCTCTTAAAGCATTGAGTCCTAATCATCCAAGTATGGCATTGTAAGTCAAAGAAATTTGGACGACCGTGAATGTCAAGAGAACGGTACTTTGTTGTAGATCTATTTTTATGGTTAGTGGGAGAGTAATTTTTTCTTCTACGATAACTGTATCTCTAGTAAAATTGACTAATGGCGTTGAGATTCTCCTGAGTCGGTCAGCCAGTAGTCGCATTCAAGAAAAAATCGAGTAAAAAAAAATATCAGTAGAACTTTCATTATCGACTAGAATTTTTTTTATATCATAATTTGCTATCATTGCGGAGACGACGATAGCATCATCATGGGGAGTTTGTATTCTCCGAACATCATCTTTTGAAAAAGAGATTATATTGTCAAGTCGTCATTTCTTTGCTGACTCTTCTTCGAAAGTTGCCCCTAATTCTTCGATCGCCCAGAAATCATGTTTATCACTCCCGTCGTTAGTCGATTGTTGATCGTTTCCTCAACTTGTGACTGAGGCTATTGGTTGGTGGGAGGTTGAGTCGGACGATCTCATCAAAATTTTTTGAGGTAGCCACATCGGATTAGAGCCTCTATTTCATCTCTGAGCTGAATACATTGTTTGGTATCGTGACTGTGATCATGATGAAACCGACAATACTTCTTCTTGTCGTGACTCCTCGGTGGTGCTTTTATCGATGGGAAATGTTGAAGATACTCTTCTCCTTCGATTTTTATTAAGATCTACGCACGGAGAGTAGAAAGAGGAGTATAGGAGTCATACCTGCTGCCATAATTTTTTAGTCTTGGACTCCGTCAATGGGGTGAAGCTCTTTTATTGGTTGTTGACCGACTTGGTTTAGTCGGTGCTCCATTTTTTTTTATTTTTTTTCTGACATTTTTTTTCTGTCTAGCATCGATCAGAAGTGCCTTTGTCCGCGCAAATATACTTGTATGCGCGCTCCAAAAGTTTAGCAAAGGTCCGAAGGAGAGTTTTATCCAGAGAATAGGTAAATTTGGATCCCCTTAGATCTCTCTTCATGGTCGAGATAGCCATATCTTTATTGAGATCTCTGATCTCAAGTGTGGCTGTGTTAAAGCGAGCCACGAAGTCTCTCAATATCTCTGTCTCACTTTGCTTGATGGAGAAGAGACTATCTGATGTCCGCGGCACTTTTCGGTTAGTGCTAAAATGGGCCACGAACGAATATTTGAATTGCTCGAAGGAACTTATACCTTTCGACTGAAGTCTAGAATACCAAGTTTGAGCAGCCTTCTGATTGGTTGCCGGGAAGCCAATATATAGGAGGATGTCAGTCGTCTTTTGGATTATCATGAGAGTCTTATGGCTCCATCTATTGTATCTTGAACCAAGATGGGATCAGCTCATCCAAGATATGCTGAGAGAGAAGTTGGGTCATGTGAAAGTCGAGGTTGTTGGAGGACTTCCGACCTTCCACTTCGAGTCAGACAAGTTGGCGGTCAATTTCTTTAAATTTACGCTCGTAGTCATCGAGCCGCCGTTGCTGAAAAAATCTAGGGGTAGAATTCCCTGAAGAAATTGAGGATGGAGAAGTGGAAGGTATACGCTGCCTCTTCCCCTTCTTGATGCTATGTACATGAGAAGGAGAGGGAGATCGTTGCGAATGATGAGCGGCATGATGAGAATGCCAAAAAAGCGATTGATCGACTCGATGAGAACGTCGAGACGGTTGTCGTTCTGGAGATGAAGAGGGTGAGTGTCGTGGAGGATGACGGCTGTGCCTGGATGGTACTGAATGCGCCACCGACTTCTCCGCCAGCGGTTGCTGCTGTTGTTGTGTCTGTTGTTGTTGAAGGCTGTGTACCACCTCTGTCAACATCTTCATTTGCTGCATTAAAACAGCAATTTATGCGTCCGTAGTGACTACAAGACGTGAAGAGCTGGGCTCTGTCATTGGAGGTGGGGGAGGAAGATCTTCCCGACGAGAAGATTGCCTCACGGATCCTGTAGAGTTATTTTGAGCTTTGATTTTTGCCATGATTTCTCGTATCGCCCCCTACCTGATGCGTCAATCTGTTGTGGCTAATCTCCTGTTGCGTCCGTCATCGGTGAAGAGCACCTGCAAAATGAAGTCTGTACTGATTGAAATTATGTTCGATGGAGATCCTCCGATGCTTAAGTCAGTGGAGAGTGGCGAACAGCATGTGAATATTCAGAGAGGCAGAGTATCAGCTCAAAAGAGTGTCTTACCAAATTTTATTCATTTACCTCCTTTTATAGACGAGTTATTGGTAATTGTTTGTAACGGTTAGACACATGGATCTCGTTTATTTCGGCACTATGTGATCATGAGATGGACAGTTATACCTATCACTGATCATATTTTGATCATTATATATTTTCTACGCTGGCGATTTTTGGTATACTGACTCTATGTCGGCAGTCTGAATATATCGACTATATGTCGGTAATTGTGGAAGTCGAATGACCATCAATCGGCAACTTTGATATACCGATGGTCATCGATTTGAAGTCAGTTGAGTCGTTATAATCACAGTTTGTCAGGGTGGTTGAGAATAGCCGACTGTTGGCCGGCCAACCGATTGATAATCGACAGTTTGTATTTATCAGACCGATTGAAAGTCAGAATTAGAGGAATTGGCTGAATTGCCTCAACATCAGGTATTTAACAACCATAATTAATTTGTTGATTCCATGAGACCAAATACACAAGCCTAGATGTATAATGCATATTAACCACTTTCACCACATACAAGACAAATAGGTGTTCGTGTTTTTTCCCTCAATAAAATTATTACTGGAGGGGAATCATGGGTGGATAAAAATTACATGCTCACAATCAGAAATTCTTTTAAAAAAAATATTTTGCATCTAGGCCAGGTGTTTTCATCCCATTACACTTCTCAGGTCGGGTATCTACCGGGGGGACAAAAGTGCTAATGTTGCCCTGGCTTTAGCTTTCTCGAATGATGGGTTGGATTGCAGCTAAAAGATGAAATTGTCATGGGAAAGTGATGCTGTTGTTATGGCGAGAGGGGCCTAACCTGAATGTTTTCAGGTCTGGTTGGAAAATTCTTCTATATTTATCCACCCAAAAGTACAAACTTGACCCAAACTTAGCCAAGCCTCGTGGGAGCGTAGGTCCACTCTACTTTTCTCATAGTTTGCATCCTAGGATGTGGAGAATGACTTCACATCCATCGAGTGTTTGATAGTGGTAACGCCAATTGTTTGGTGCCAGAACTTTTTTTTTTTTTTTTTTGGGGTAGAGAACTTTGCAGGCTATTTTTGAGCCTAGATGGCTAACAATTCTTTTTATCAGAGGGGAGTTTTTTTTTTTTGATGTAGAAGGAGGCAAAGAGCCACCTGGCTTTTATTGTAGAAAGAAGCAAAAGTATATACAGGAGATGAAAAATAAGATGAAAGGAAGGTGGGATAGAGTCAGACAATCGGATTACAGCTTTTATCAAGGAGGAGATATAACAGAAGAATTGTGACAGCCGAAGTTATTGGTAATTTTTAATTCCTTTAGGGTCGGCATTGGTAGTGTTTGAGTCATTTTTTGGGCAGCTAACTTGAACAAAAATCATATGAGAGGACACTATAAAATATCATATGTGATAGATTTCATAGTTTGTCAATTTTTTTTAATATCAATCTTAAAGGATAAATCTAAAAATCAAATATTTTTTCTATTAACAGATTTATTAGTCAAATATTTTTTCTACTAATGATGAGACTGACTTGTCATCAACTTGTGATTTGAAGATTAGTTTTTGTAGGAATTTACTCACATAACTAGGTCATATTTTTCCTAGACAAATCCATTATAAAAGTAAGCTGCATCCTGTGATAATTTCAACGTAGTAGAACAGACTAACCGCAAGCCACAAGAATGAAAGCCTTCCGAGTTCACGAGATAAGAGCTGAACATACTGGATGTGAAACAAGATAAAAATTGAAATAAGACGCTCAATAAATGTGGTTAAATCTCCCTAATCTTTTCCTCGGAGGGAGAAAGAAAACAAGTTGGTGAGTCAAGTCAGATTGGTAGTGCATGTCCACTGAAAAAATAATAAGGTGGTCCACTATGGTAGTGTGTTCGGTTGGCAGCAAGCAAGGGCATAAGAGGAGCCTATAAGAAAACTAGGGAGAATGGGTGGACGATTATAGTTGTACATGTTTGTTCATCAACAACAGTGAGAATTCATGGTCGTCGGTGGCGCGTCTTTGTCTTGGTGTGCGGTGAAAAATCTACCGTGTCATTGTCCTATGCAATATGGGAAAATGCCCCATCACATGCCGTAATTAGACCTGATTACCACTATAGTAGTAAGTACTATGATGAGAATATAAGGGCAATGGAATACAAAAGAGCCTTAACCTGTGAAAGGCCTTGCGGAACAAGCTACCAGATGGCATAAGGATGGCAATTTTATTGGATATGATTTCTGAAAAAATTATCTAAAATAGATTCAGAATGGATAAAAAAAATTATATATCACAATCTAAATCCGATTTGATATAGTCTCTCTCTCTCTCTCTCTCTCTCTCTATATATATATATATATATATATATATATATTTTTATATAAATTTATAATAATTTTATATTATTTATATATATTTGATTCGATCTAATTTTTCTCATTCATTTGATCTATATCTCTATTTGATCCGATCCAATCCGATTCAAAATAGATACACAAATGGATCGATCCGATCCGTACCTAATCCATCGCCATCCCTTGAGTGGTACTACTCTCTCTCATTGGGGAGGTTTCATGTTCAAATCAAAACTAGTTTGTGCAATATGAGTTTAAGTAAATATAGTTATACTAATATTTGGTAGTATGGTGCAAGTTTGCATGGTAATTTATTTTGCTGATCCATTGCTACACATGCTAGTATCCCGAACGAAGCGCTAACGTCAATAAAAATTATGATGCACATTAGATATGACTCTGATACTTGTTGTCATATGCTCATAATCTAAAAACCCAAGCTATTGCGAGAAAAATTAGCTCTGGCTAATAAATCTGTATGACATCCATTTTATTAGTTAATGTAGGATTATGACATTAGGTCTAATATATATAGGGATGGCAAAATTGATCTGACTCGATAGTTATGCATCCTATCCAAATCCGATCAAATCTGAAAAATAAAATTTGATCGGATTTGGATTCGAATTTGGGTAAAATCTAAAAACTGTAATACAGATATGGGTAGGATATGGGTAGTGCTGTTTTCTATCCGAATGCAAATCCGAATCCGATCCGAACCTACAGGTATGAGTAATATCCGAATCCATATCCGAATTTATATATATTTATAATTCTATTTTGATAATTCTATTTCGTTTGATAATATGCGTAACATTATTTTGGTTATTTATATGTTCTATATTGAATTATAATTTTATTTTTATGTTTGATTTCTATAAATCTGAACTTATAAATTATGTTCTATATTAAATTGATAATTCTGTTTTGATTAATAATATACATAAATTATTTTTTTTGTTTATTTTTTTTGGTATGGGATGGATATAAGGCGGGTATGAGTTGGATATGGAAAAATGAGTTACTCATGGATATCTCCGAACCCATTGGGTATGGAGATAGGTATCTCTTTTCTTATCTGATTGGGTATCAAGTAGGATTTAGGTATAAGATATTAAGTTTAGATTTGGAGATAGATAGCATATTATCTGATCCAAATTCTATCCATTGTCATCCCTAAGTAGATACCATTGTATTGGTGTTCGAATTTTAACCGAACGCAAGGACACAAGGGTGCAAGTCTTAAGCAGCCTGTTGTTGCAAACTAGTGCTATTCTAAAGATCAGCTCAAGACTTTCGAGTTCATGGCTTTGGGAATTGATAGATTCCTCAATCAGCTGATGACAGGCCTTCCAGGTTGAGGGTCTGTCGTTGAAACATTTTTGTTTGTTTGTTTTTTTTTGTTTAATTTTTTCAATGCTAAGTAAATGGAATTGATTAGGGTCAAAGAGCGAACCCACATCACATGATACATATAAAACATAACATAGTAGTGAGTTTGTCTGTTCTCTTGCTCTCCACAATGAATAATATTAGGCCATGGCTGTCATGTGATCACTACACGAGCATGTATGTGTGATAAATAAAAATAGTAAAAAGTGAGGACATGAAATTTACATCCACCGTACACTAAAATATGCTATACCTACCTACTTCTACAGTTGTCTTCCCACGGGTTGTCATTTGCCAACTGGAGATTCACTAATTTAATAAAAAGAGAACTTAAAACTATCTAAATGATGCTGTTGAGGCAATATCATAGCATTGTTGTCACAATATTAAGCAATGCTGTTGGAACATTGAACTTGACGGGATTTGCATCTTAATCATCTTAGTTGAGGCAATATTTCATTTGAGCAAATGTCATCGACTCAATTAATCGACATATGTAGTGGGCTTAATTAATGATGCTGGATGGGTTGCACCAACAAAGAGCTAAAATTATATGTCCTTATACAAGACGGTTGCATCCGAAGTGAAAATATTTTTAGCAGAGCTCATTGTCCTATAAAGTGATATTTTGTGCTAAGTGCCTAGATTGTTTTTTTCAATTTTATTCCTTGAATTTTTTATTTATTTGACAGGAACTTATCATCTTAATATTTAATAAGCTCTAAAACATTGTTTCCTGAACTTTTAAAGAATTATTGTTTTGAAGTTGGAATATCAAATCAGCTTCTTTAAGTATTTTTATTAAAAAAATCATCTTTTTGAACATACACAAAGAGAATACTTAAATAGGTTGGTGCAAGAATGGACTCAATATCACAGAACCTATGCATAATAATTCCCCTTTCTATACTTCCCATGATGGCAAAGATTTTAATGAGGAAGGTACGAAGTTATACGAGAGACGCTAAAAGTCTCTTACAACTATGTATCAGCTCTGTCACATATATAGCACGTAACAAAAACTAATTGATACCGTAGGACTGACGGCGCCTAAGTCTCTTATCCCCTTATCGCCGTCCATCCGGTAGATTCCCTTTTGCTTGCCGTACTCTCATAGAACCATAGTATATACGGTAACGTTTGCGGAAAAATGAAAAGACGTGATGGCGTTTGATGATCTCGCGGGAAGGGTTTTAAGGCAAAGAAGCCGCCTACGCGGAAGTAGTAGGTTTCACGAAGCGGATGACACTCGCTTGTCTCACTATTCAGTTACGTTGTTCCGCGGGCCAACATAGCAATTGCCGGATGCGTCAACCAGGCAGAGCGGCAGCCTCCCCCACAAATTTCTCCCTATTCCTCGAAATTACAACTATGCCCCTGGGCGCCTGGTTCTTCACCCCTCGGCTCTGCAAGGAATCCTTCCAAAGTCACCATCCATAATTTTAATGCCTGTTTATGATAACTGAAGTAACAATTATTTATCATTATAACCAAAAATAATCATTGATGCTACTTGCTCAAATAATTGTGGATCAGATAAAAAACTTTATTTTTAACTAATATATTTCCTTTGGTGATTGAAAATTCGAACCTATAAAGTTAATTGTTATGTTGACGATCAAGTATTAGTGGATATTTTAACAGAATTAATATGGGTATGTATAAGTTCTTGATATTTAAGAGGAGATTAGAATGATTATGATTTCTTCATTAAATATTAAATTTCTTATAATAATTTACAAATAATACAAAGATCATGTTGTTTTTTTTGGTTTCATTCCTTTACTGAAACGTTTAACATTTATAGAAGATATTAAAAAATATATATTATCAAAATTATGGGGATAAATTCGTGCATATATTGCATCTGAACCTGTAGGCATGGCTTTCTGCTTTACGTGTGGCAACTTCAAATATGGAGCTAAAACGGCTACTTTCTAAATACTCGTAATTTAATATGAAAAACAACGGATTCTGTCACGGCCGCTGTTGTTGGCAACCTTGCTTCCAAAATAAAAATAGGGTAGGGATATTTTCGTAAAATAAATCATGGTATGGGACAGTGGGTCTTACCACGCTCACGGACTGCTCCCACTTTAATTCCTCCATCTTGTCTGCTAGCGTCTCCCCTTCTCCTGCGTGAGTTCTGAAGCAGGGCAGCAAAGTGGAAGGAGCGAAGGGGCGTCCGTCCAACAAAATCCCAAGCCCTAAGCAACAAAAAGAAGAAAGAAACCACGAGAGAGATCGCCCTCACGCAATGCAATGCCTGCGGCTCCACGAAACCAAAGCCCTCGGCGGAGTAGAAATCTAGAGAGAGAAAGAGACAGAGAAGGAGGAGGAGAGAGATTGAGAAAGGATAATAGTGTCCAAATTTAGGTAGTGGAAAGTAATTCCTGGTGAAGGAAGTTCGAGTTCTTGGCAGGAAATCGGAGATATCGTTCCAGTTCTGGACGGATCGAGAGGAGCAGCGGTTGATCTCGCAGGAATCCTGATGATTTATCCAAGAAACGGTTAGATTTCTCCACCGAGCGGTAGATATTTAGTTTCTTGAATTTTTTCAGTGGAATGTAGTAGAAGCGGTGGGTTAATGGTTGTTACGTTGTAATTCTTCGTAATTTTGTTGTTGTTTTTCTTTTTTTGAATTTTCGGTAAAGGTCACGAATGGTCGGTAGTGCGAGGCAAGAATGTTTTAATCTCTGGAACTGGAGGGTTTGTTGTTAGATACGTGTACAGCTTTTAAGAGTTAGTGGTGAGACCTTGGAGTCTTGGAAGAAGAAGATCGGTTTCTTTGGTTTGAAGGCGAACAAGCTTATGCTGAGGCGAAAGTCGTCGGGATACTAAAAAGATCGTTTCCGAATTTGGGGAAAAAGTGAAAAAAACTACCAGTTTGACTCCTTTTTCTAAAGCTCACTCTGGAATGCTGTCGGTTGAGTTACCCTCAGGAAAATAGCAAGAAAAAGGGTGGAAATAAGAGAAAAACAGAAATTTGCTTGCTTTTGGAAAAGCTATGGATGGGTAGCTTGGAGCAGAAGCGGTTTGTGCTGTAGCTTTGGCTGTTAGATAGTTTGGTCTTGGTTAAACTAACTTTGGTCGAGGTTTCTTATTGGGGAAATGGCGTCTTCTTGGGACCAGCTGGGTGAGATTGCGAATGTCGCCCAGCTGACGGGCCTTGATGCTGTTCGTCTGATCGGCATGATTGTGAAGGCGGCGTCAACAGCAAGGATGCACAAGAAAAACTGCAGGCTTTTTGCGCAGCACCTGAAGCTGATCGGCAACCTCTTGGAACAGCTTAGGATCTCGGAGCTCAAGAAGTATCCCGAGACTCGGGAGCCCCTGGAGCAGCTGGAGGATGCCCTGAGGCGGTCCTATATTCTTGTCAACAGCTGCCAGGACCGCAGCTATCTCTATCTTTTGGCCATGGGGTGGAACATCGTGTATCAGTTTAGGAAGGCTCAGAGTGAGATCGATCGATACTTGAGGATTGTTCCACTCATCACTCTAGTGGATAATACTAGAGTCAGAGTATGGATTTTCTGATCTTTATTTTTTTCCTTATTGTTTTATATTATATTTTATGATTGTTCTTATATGTTAATGTATATTTTGTTCATTAAGGTCCCTTTCTGCTGTTGATATAAGCAGATGCTGAGAAGTCAATGCAAATTTATACATTTGTTATCAATTCAGTTTGGTCCTGGATCCATGTCGATGGATTCTATTCAGTTGTAAAACTTAGTACTTTTGTTGTTTTTTAAAAAAAATGACTTCAGGATTGACTCTGCTATTCTTTTAATATGATTGAAAGTTGAATCACATGTATAGGTCTCTAGCATGGTGGATGAAGCTAATTGCTTTTTCAATTATTTGGGTAAATGAGAGTGAGATAACCCAGTGGAACAAGCTTTTTGTTCTGAGGTCATTGTCATGGGTCCAGAAGTACTTGGATCTTTTATGGCTATGGGCACCTAATACCTTATGAAATCTTAAAGTGGATGACTAACCTTTTTTTTCATATTTTACCAATTCAAACCCAAGGAGCAAAATAAACTGTGTTGTGGGGCAGCTTAGCCAAGCATCAAAACGTGGAGTTGCTTTTTCCATAGTGATGCCTTTTGACCAAGATTGACAACTTGGGTCATCCAAAAATTGGAGTTGGGTTCCATTTCAATGTCGCTAATCTAAAGCTCATGGGACCACCTTGCTAATTGCTGAGAGCAATATTTTTCACTCCTTAATGCAATTGATTGCTGGTATACCTGTCCTAGCATTAAATGGTCATATTGCCACGAACGTGATAACCAGACAGTTATGATTTTAACATGTTTATTGGAACAGACATTTGAGGATAGATAATTACCTTTTATTGAGAATCTAGCATCATTGCCGGAAAAGAAATATCCCATTTCGTAGCTTTAAAAGACAAGGAGAAAATTTCTCTGAATTTTAAAACCTCTTTAAACATTCCTTAAGTTTTCCTTAACTTTATGACAGCCTATACAAGCAATTCATGATTTTTCTATGTATTTGTGTTCTAAACTTCCACTGACATTGGTTTAAACCTACCTATTCACCAAGATGTTTCCTTGCTAATTTATCTTTCCTTTTTTCTCCTAATCTCACAATTCTCCAAATATTTCTACCTTTTTGATGAATTATTGCCTGGGCAATCACCCATATTTTTATTATAGTGGACAGTCAAGTGCTGCAATGAAGTTTCACATGGATGATTAGCTATGCTTGTTTGTTATTTAACCAAACGAGCACATATAACATCATATAATTGATTCAATCGTGGAGAAGGAAGAAATTCATTCAACTTGCTAAACTTGAATCTCAAAAGAATATCATAAAATACCTCCTCTTTTTTTTTCATTAATTTTTCATAATCCATATATTATGGTACATATCATGAGTAGATCTATGTTCTTTTTTCACTCCCTCTGTTTACGTTCTCCAAAACTATAGCATATTCTTGCTATTTATACTAGTAGGGTCCTCCTTATTTGATTGGATTCTTCTTCATCAAGTTCTCTATTATTCTATGGAGGCTCACTTTTTTTATTTGAGTCTGATTCTTCTTCTAATTAGAAGAGGATAAAACTTCTCTCATCTTATGTTAAGAAAAAGAGGATACAAATTATAAATATAATAAAAATATTTAAAAAACTTCAATTTTAGGCAAAAGCTAGATCTTGATGTTTACATTAACTTCTTTTAGTCACATCACTAAATTCTTCCTAGATTAGAACTAATAACGTCCCAAAGTTTCACTACTCAATTGAATCATAGATGTTGTGGATCTTACTCTTGAAGCTTGTCCAGACTGATTCGAGTAACCAGTCCATAGTAGGTCAGATGATCCTCCTGGATTAATACTGGACAGGAATAAGCATGCCATAGTTAGATATTTAATGTTTAAACTGCAGTACTATCACAGGTTTTCAAGCTCTCCGCATAGCATAGATGTCAACAAAATTCTAAAAGGCCTATAGCTTTGCAGTCACTGCTTCGAAGAACTTTTATTTTTTAATGAGCAATGTATTTAAAGCAATTTGATGTTTATTGCTTGATCAGAAAAATGAAAAAGACATCTATCTGGTTATATCTGCTTGGGAAAGAAAATTTGTTAAGTGAAACTTTATCATCTATTACGATATCTTTTTTTTTTCTGTTCTCTTGTGCAGTTTTTCCTTAGATTCATTTTCTTCACATGATCAAATTTTCAGGAAAGACTGGAGCATATTGAAAGGGATCAACGTGAATATACTTTTGATGAAGAGGACAAAAAGGTGCAAGATGCCCTATTAAACCCTGATCCTTGCAAAAATCAGATGATGGTGCTAAAAAAGACTCTTTCGTGTTCTTATCCGAATGTGCCTTTTGATGAAGCCCTTCAAAAAGAAAACGAGAAGCTCCAGATGGAACTTCAAAGATCACAGAGTAACATGGATATTGGTCAATGTGAAGTAATTCAACGTTTGCTTGGAGTTACAGAAAATATAGCATGTTCTCAGCCAGAGAAGAGTGAAAAGCTCAAGGACTCTAGGAAAGTGGAGTCAGATTATTCTGATACCAATACTGACAAACGGTATTCCTTTGATGGTGACTACTGTTGCCAACAAAACGATACTTACATGGCATCAAAGTCAGTTTTCCATTTTCTTTACATGTTTATCGATAAGTGTAATGCAATTAACCTTAGTCCAATCAGCCAAATTTTCTGTTTTCTTAGTAGATATAATAACAGTAACCTCCATGCTTTCCCCTTGAGTTTAGTTGCCTTAGTATTTTCTTTTCTTCTTGTCAGTATTTTGCACTCATCATCTCCCATTATACTTTATTTAAAGAAAATGTACAGATGAGGAGAAACAATGAATTCTGGAATGTGCAACTGCATTTATCATTTTCTTGAGGCTTGGAATGCTATGAAGGGATGCTGGGGCATTTTGAATCTCAAGTTTGACCTGCAATGTTGGATTTATGTAATTGCAGTGAGAATTGGATGCCTATTACTCCATGGTCATGGTTTAAGCTCTTAGTCTAAAAATGGAGTTGCTGATGATGATGTAAAGTTTTCATCATCTTGTGATTTGGTCTAAAATACCATTGCACAATAGACCAAATACAGTGTTCCATAAAGTAGGTGATTACTTTATATTTAAGAGGCTACATTCAGCTTCATTCTGCTGTGTGAACTGGTTTTCTCCTATGCTTTTGCATGCAGGAATCTTCCCTTCATAAAATGAGTCAGCCTTGTCAATTGTCTCTGCTTTACAGCCAAGAGCAAATTGTTATGTTCTAGATTCTACTCTCTTGCTGATGTTTAGCATGTGCTTGGTGATGTGTAGGAAGGTTCTAGAATCTTCTACAGGAAGCAAAACCCAGGCCCTCAAGTCCTCTATAAGTTCTTTTCACTTCGCATGGTCATGTTGGAAATTCAAATCCAGGTCCTTGCACTGGATTGCTGCAGGAAAAGACACACTAGTCTGATAGCCAAATTGATGCAAGAAAGATTTTGCATTGTCTTGTTGATCTGAGGATTATATGGTTGAGAAAAAGGATGAAGGTTTTGGTGATCAGTGAGATATTTACAACTTTCTACTTTAGAGGAAGGATTAGATATGCACCTCAGGAATTAAAAATTTAAATCGGCTGTAAATGGAACTCAAGGAAATTAATATAAGGTAAAATGATCTAATGTTTAAAACAAATATACTGAACTGTCATGTAACAGAACAGTATAACTTGATGGATCATCACAATTCATAGACCTGCTGGTTGACTTCCACATTTGGAGAAAACAAATTAGGATGCAAAGTTTGACAATCATTGATTGAATGCCATATTTTGACATAATAGCTTGCTCCGTCTTGTTGCAGTTTTCCTGCTGGCATGTATTATAAATTTCAAATGTTTTTTAACCTATTCCTCACCCTCCCCCTCTTGTGTCAGAATACATTTTACTGCCTTTATGTTATTATAAAATTTATGCTGAAGTTGCAACTGATGTTAATGGAAAGTTACAGTAGTGAAAAGTATGAATTTTTCTTAATAATGCTCATCCTTGCCCCATAATATAAACTTTGCATGATGTTAATGTCACATTTTCTTATGCAGTACTGCATTTTATAGGCTCATTACTTTTATGAATGTCTAGTGATATTATATTTCCTGTTGAACTTTTTGTGTTGGCGTATTATATTTAAATTTGATAATGCCTTTTGAAGTTTTGCATATTGTATTTAAACTTTGAAAAGTTCTCACACCATATTAAAATTCCTTGCAGAAGCGTTTCTCCAGTTTCATCTGGCCATGATTTGATCTCTACTAGAGGATCACACAGACATGAAGATTGGCACTCTGATTTACTTGGTTGTTGCTCGGAGCCTTACCTATGTATGTCAGTGTCAATTACTTGCAGTTCATCATAAACTCGGATTCTTATACATATCTATTTTCTTATACTAGACATACTTAGTAGGAATATTGGTCTCTGTTATGAAATTACTAGTTGATTCACCCTTGTGGTTTCATCGTTTCTCTGAGTGAGTGTTCATATTTTCTTTGGTTTTGAAAATTAAGAAATGTGTGAGCATACTTAAAGAGCTTGTTATCATTGAGAGTGCAATGAAGGAGACACATGATGCTGAGAAGTACTAATGAATATTAAATTGCAAAAGCAGTTAATTTAGCTATATTTATACATCATACTCAAATTATGCATGCGTGATATCAGACCTGCTGTCTATTTCTTCTAGAATTTAAATACATATTTAGAAATTTAGGATCAAATCACATTTTACATAAATGAAGGTGTTGATATAAAAGAATCTGTTGTCTTGTTGCAAGAGGAATAAGTTTGTCTTTTGGTTTTGCCTCTAATATGAGCTCCATATTCCAAATGATTTGCATTTGATTTGGAGTCCCATCATTCTGGACATGGACCATAGTTTGCTGTATTGACCTGCACTTCTCAGTACAAATGCATACCATACCATGCTTATAAGTTATCGTTATGGCACAGGGTCTTGATATGGTATTGTACGTTAACTTGTTGGAGGTACATGTGTTGGTATGGGGATATACCATGTAAACATGTACTATACTGGTAACGTGCTGATATAGTGTTTGGTCCCGGTGCAGCAAACCTTGACATGGACTTAATTATAAATGTCTTTAGGTTTGATATATCAGACCAATTTATTAAATCTGTGATAAATCCACTGTCTATTTTTTCTTGTAGACTGTAATGCGCTCTTAACCCTTTTGTCAACCATTTGGTGTCGAAAATCAATCTATAGAAATATCGAAGATGATCATTTTGAAATAAAATAGAATCTTGAGCACAAATCTGGGAGCTGATGCAATAATGGGTATAAAATGATGGATCAAAAAAATGAAGACATACATTTGGATCCACTTAACCAAAAGATATATTAAATTCCTTTCCTTTACCTTCATAAACACATGCATGGGCCCGTGGTTTTTATATTTCCATCATATACCTTCTTTTTAAAGGTTCCCATTCTACTTGGGTATTAGGACCATTAGCACAACCAACACTTTCTTTAAAGGGAAAACAAGTAAGATTTTGACTTGCTGATATTCCATATCCATATTAGATAGGATGAGGCTTGCTTATTAAGGTCTTGCTGCAACTTACACTTGGCATAACACTATTCCCCTTAGGAGGGAAGGGCTGCCATGAATAAGTATAACATTTCACATTAGGATCACAATATGTATCAGCAAAATTTAATATATAATTAGGCCAAGGGCCAAATCATTCCCTAACTTCTAAATTGTACAACAATAACTTTTCTTGGTGAAGCCAGTAGCTCAAAATGGTCGGGAAGAATGTTGCAATCTTATGTTTTCCAAGATCCAGATTTCTCTTCAAAAAGTTTGTTACTTGCTTTCAGATTATATGTTGTACTCTTTGAGAAGTAGTGTTGTTATCACATGAGATTTTTGATTGGCAGTTTGAGGTAAATATAAATCATGTCAAGAGACTTATTTTTTCTTTGATGGGCTTTAAATTGCTTAATAAAGTTTATATTACTTCCCCCCTATTCTACGTATGAAATTTCACATTAGTATAAATATTTTGCAGGTATGAAGACCTTTCTATACCCTTGCGGAACATTTTCAAAAATAGCTACAGTGACCGAAAACAGACATGTTTGTATGTAAATTTTTTACTTGTCATTTTTAATAAATATTTATTATGTGCTTCTTGTTATTTTATTTTCCATCTTGAAGCCACCATTCAAAGCTACCAATTACAAATGTCTTGCCAAAGATGGATCGTGATGAATTATGTTTATGTGTGTGTACGTGTGCGTGTGCACACGCAAGTGTGCTGGGATGATCTTCAGTGTGTTTACATTCCCTGCTTACCCGTGCATTATATTATCAAAAATGACTATATAATTTTGGGTTCATTACTAAGATCTGATCATCTATATTTACTGTAAGTTTATGTACAAAACCTGTCTAATATAATTAGTCAAAATGACATCTAATTATTCTACTGTCTTCTAATTAAAAGTGTTTGTAAAAGTAGTCTATCTGGTTGCATAGGCATAAGTCGAAGGGGTCGCATAGTGACCAAGACAGATATCTGGTGTCTGCACAAAAGGATGCCAGTGGGCTAGGCTGGTCATGCATGGCTGAGTGGGGTGGGTCAGGTTGTGTGCAGGTTGGGGGCAACATGATAAAGAGAATCATTTTTCAGATAATTATGAACTCCTGTAATGTTTATTATGCATCAAAGGTCATGCACCCTGGGTAACTCTATAAACACAAGGAACCTACACTTCCTCACCAATTTCTATCTAGAAGGTTCAAAACTGCAATATATTAACAAATGAACAAATCTGCCACATGTTCATATTAAAGTAAAATATCACTCCATTGTATAAAGATTATTAGCTTTTTGTGGGTTGTATGCTGGGACTGATTCCAGCTGTAAAATCTATCAAGGAGAGCTTGCTTTAGGAATATTTTGCCAGTTATAATGTTGTGCTGATCTTAACTAGAGTTGATAAAGGATGCCTTTAAGCAGATTGCCAAGCATATCTTTTGATAGTTAACTGCTGATCCATATTTCTAATGAAAGGCTGAAACAAAAGTTACAGATAAAGCTATGCTTGAACTTTTCTACCTTGCTTTTTAGCTGTTGGACGGTGCTCTAAAAATCTATTTGCTTCTATGATAGACCGATCATCAGACATGTTTTTGTGGGATGCAAATTTTTTGTTATATTTTGCTCAAAAGATTAAGAAATTAGTATATCTTAGAGAGGTCAACAGATCAAGAAATACTTAAGGGTTGATATGGCACATAATCTTCTGGTTGTTTGGCCAAGCCTATATCAAAAATCTACCAAATAGCTCAAACTTAACATGATTTTCTGTTCTATTTACTCTATAGTGATTAGTATCAAAAATGATATCTGTGCATTTATGGAGCAAACCTAGAAGCAAAATTTTTTCATTATTTAAATATATTAATGATGGGATATTTTGTCATCAGCTTCTGCAGAAGCCTGTAATGACCTGATGGCATATTCATTAATATTATCATGTTGTTGTTACACCTGCTGTGTCAGGAGGAAACTCCGCAAGATGCTGAACATAACGGTAATGTGCAAATACTTGGTTGATAATTGGTTCTTTATTATTATTATTATTATTATTATTATTATTATTAATTTTTTTAAATTTATTTTAAGATAGTGGATTCTATGCTAAGTTTGCATCTCCACCTGCATATGATTTGCTGCATGTTCTTTTCTTTTTCCTGTACTATATTGCATGTGAATTAAATATCTTCAGCAGTGGAACATTGTGTTTCAATCGTGCTGATGGTATGTTCATCCACTTTACATCCTTATGGAATCAAATGGTGTCTCATCTTTTGTGATGATCAAAGTGATTTGTTGTCTTCAGTAGGCAATATTATCTTGTTCAGTTGGCTTTTTAGATCTCATAAACCTTTCAGTTATGCTGATGAGTTGGAAGACAACAAGCAGTTTTCTCAAAAGAATAATTATTCTTTCTAACCAAATTTCTGTTTCTTTTTTTTTCCTTTATCATGCTGTAAATGCCCAAAAAGAAAATTTTAGAAGACTGCCTCCATTCTGCGTTACTCGAAAAATTTGTCGAAGAAATTTTTGCAAGAAACTTCTAATTATGTTTTATTTATCTATTTTAATTGTACCATATCAGATAGTTGCTGGTTTTTGAACATTCTGACATGGCACATATCCTGTACCCATGGGCATCAATGAACTATTCTCGGATATTTTCAGTCTGTCCTTGCATATCCATTGGTAGACTAATTATCTGCTATATGTAATGAACTTATCAATACATTTTAGACCGACCTTGGATGCTTGTGGTGATAGTTGCATGAAGTACGTGTTTTTAGTTGGAACTTATGATTTGCATACCTGAGATCAATATCAAGGTTTCATAAGAGTTGTATAATAGTTCATAATGTGCCAATTCTTTGCTTTTACCATCAAAATGCAATCTATATTTACAAAAAATTGGGGACCCAGCATATCTTTGCATATAATTTCACTGTTTGTAGATTTTTTCCCTACATTGCACACCAATTCTTGGCAAAGTATAGATTTTGAATATGGTACCTTGATACTACTAATAGTGATCTAATTGGTGTCTCAATAAGCTTCTAGATGAGCAAATTTACTGTTAACAATTTGATGATCTGAAGTTTCTGTTTTGTAAGTATTGCTAATATGCGCACCTACCTCCTTTGCCAAGCAGGGGGGTTTGTGTGATGATTTCCTGTCTCACCTGATGTGTTGCTGCTGTGCACTCGTGCAAGAGTGGCGTGAAGTGGAGATTCGTGGGGTTTATGGTAATGTTGTTTTCCTTCTAAACTTGTTTTTGTCTAGACATCAGGTACCATGATCTGTCCAATGTCTAAGTTCTAGGGCTTTGGTTTACATGCTTAAGACTTTTCCTAGTGCAATGTTCTTGCAGGTACAGAAAAGACAAAAACAACCTCACCACCTTTTCAATACATGGAATCTTAAATGGCAACTGGGAGAAGAAATTCAGTTAGTGTTGTAGAGTAAATACCCTGTTGATTGGATTCCAAGGTAATTGCCAGCGGTACCAGTTATATGAAGTTCTGTCTTGTTGTCTATTGTATCCAGATTGTTCTTTGTATTCTAGAATTATAGAACCGTGCTATTGTGGTATAGCATTGTCTGTTTGGCCTATTTGAAAAGGTCGGTCCGTTGCCAGGATGCATATTGCCCTCAAGGATTCTGACATTTATCATCTTATTTATGTAAAAAACCATCCATAAAAGCTGCTCCGGTCACCAGCACCATTTTTTGAAAAACCAGCAGTATGTGAGCACCATTATGTTCTGTAAGTACCAGGGTTTTGCAACATCAGTGGAAATGAGTAATCTCGTCAAGCCAGTCTTTTCTTCATGCCATAGAGGCTTCCCTTTAGAAATTAGAATTCTCTGGTGCCAGCTGCACTTCAAATTAAATGCATTTTGTTGGGGGATACCCACCGACCGACCGCCGGAGGGTCCGACCGACTGCAGGAGGGCCCGATCGCCTGGCGGCCTAACCGCCCCCGTTGGACGACTCTGACTGGCCGAAAGGCCGATCGATCGTCGGTCGACCGACTGACGGGAACCATCAGCGACTAACAGCCGGCCATCCAACGGCCCATCGCCGACTGGGGGTATGTCGGGCGTATCCATCCCGACCGATCGAACCCCGAGGTTCGATGGCCGACTTACATGACGCTCGTCGATCAATGGAGGGGCCCGACACCACTTCGCTGGCTACCGACGTTGGGTCGGTCGGCTCCTCCAACCGCCGTACAGCCGCCAGACGTTGTCAGCTCTGACACGGACATGCGGCACAGTTACCTAGGGGCATTATCCCACCGAGAGCTGGGTCAACCCTGGTGATTAGACGGCTACACGGCGACATGACGTTTCCACGGCGGCTCTGACGGCCCACAGTGAGTTGACAGTTCCTCACTTGTCCGCGCCATTAATGACGGCGCCATACCGTGCTCCACTATATAAATCGGAGAAGGCAACCGTGCAAAGGATCGATCCGTCCGTCTCTTCCACATACGCAGGCTCGCTCCTCTCTCTCTCTCCCTCTCTCTTTCTCAGAGCTCTCCGTCTGCATTTCACTGTTGCCCAGTCACCTCTCTGACTTGACCGTCGGAGGGTCCCCGCCGGAGCCGCCTCCGGTCAGTGCGGACTTCCTTTTGCAGGTGCACGCTTCCCGGCGATCGGGCGACGAGGCGATTGGCCGCAACAGATTGGCGCGCCAGGTAGGGGTACAGCATGACAAAGACAAGAGCTCAACGATCAAGAGTCACTGGGTCGGCCAGGCGCTCTTCCCGCCGGGAAGAAGCCTCCCCGCCCCCACCGGCGGCGGAGCCTAGCTCTCCGCGCCCTGCAGTGACCACGGAGGCCCAGATTGCGGCCATCGTGCGGCAGATGACCGTACTGACCGACGCAGTCAAAAGCCTCCAGCAACAACCGGCGGCCCGACCTATGCCTTCCAGGAGCAGCCGCCGACGGCCGCGCCGACCCCTGTCGCCTCCATGCGAGCGCTCCCAACAGCGCTCCCACGGAGAGGAGGAGGGGCGACCACGGCGCGACGACCGACGGTCCCAGCGGCCCTCTCCTTCCCCGTTGGAACGGGCGAGGAAGGAAAAGCGGCCGCGCACACCGTCGGCCTCTCTTTCAGAATCCTCCGGAGGCTCCACCCCTGGGGTCTCCCAGCATCGACGAGCGGACGACTACGAGCGACGGTTCGAGGAGATCGACCGCCGACTCGCCCAGTTGCAGATGGACGGCCAGAAGTCTTCGAACGACGTCGACTTCCAGACCGCCCAGCCTCTCTCTCGATTGGTCCTCGACGAGCCGATTCCCAGTCGGTTCAAAATGCCGAACGTGGAGCCATACGACGGCTCCACCGACCCAGTCGACCATCTCGAGAGCTACAAAGCTCTCATGACGATTCAAGGGGCAACCGACGCTCTTTTCTGCATCGGCTTCCCCGCGACGCTCCGCAAGGCTGCCAGGGCTTGGTACTCCGGTCTTCGATCAGGCAGTATCCATTCCTTCGCGCAGCTCGAGCACTCGTTCGTGGCCCATTTCAGCACCAGCCGAAAGCCGCCGCGAACGTCGGATAGCCTTTTCTCCCTCAAACAGGGGGAAAACGAGACGCTCCGACACTTCGTGGCGCGGTTCAACGCGGCCACGCTCGAGGTCCGGGACCTCAACGAAGACATGGCGGTTTCAGCCATGAAGCGGGGCCTGAGGTCGTCCCGATTTACTTATTCTCTAGACAAGACCCTCCCCCGAACATATGCGGAGCTACTGGAGCGCACATACAAGTATATGCGCGCGGACGAAGGAGCGTCCGACCGACGCTTGGTCGAGCCCAGAGGTCCGAAGGAGAAGCGGAGAAAAGGTCGGGAGCCCGCCGAACCAAGCAGGCCCCCGGCCAATAGTCGGCTTTCTCCACCCCGACAGATCCAAAAATCACCCCGCCGACAGACCCCGAGGCCGGTGCGTCCCAGGTATGACTCCTACACTCCTCTCTCCGCTCCCCATGCGCAGATCTTGATGGAGATCGAGGGAGAAGAATACCTGCGACGGCCTCCGCCTCTGAAGGCAAAGGGCCTCGACCATCGGAAGTACTGCCGGTTCCATCGGAGCCACGGCCACGACACCGAGCGATGCATCCAGTTGAAGGATGAGATCGAAAATCTCATCCGTCGGGGGTATCTCGGCAAATTTTGAAAGGGTCCGCCGACCCGACCGACTGCCGATCGACGCCCCCAGCCGACTGAAGAGGCGCCGACTAACCAGCCGACGGCTGGAGTCATCAACATGATCTCCAAGCGGCTGGGATCGGGGACGTCTACAGGGGGGGAGCCGACGAAAAAGTCGCGCCCGGACGACGTAATCACCTTCTCAGAAGACGACGTTCGGGGCATCCAGACTCCCCACGATGACGCTGTTGTTGTGTCGGCGACAATAGCCAATTATGATGTAAAACGAATTTTTGTTGATAATGGAAGTTCGACAAATATTTTGTTTTACTCGACCTTCTCCCGAATGCGACTGTCAACTGACCGACTTAGGAGGGTCTCCACGCCCTTGATCGGCTTTGTCGGAGACACCGTCACGACAGAAGGAGAAATCACCCTGCCCGTGACGGTCGGTACCGAACCACGGCAAAGCACGGTCTCCCTCATTTTCGCGGTCGTCCAAGTTCCTTCGGCCTACAACGCCATACTCGGGCGACCCGGATTGAACGCCCTCAGAGCGATCGTCTCGACGTCCCATCTCCTTGTTCGATTCCCGACCAAAAATGGAGTCGGGGAGATGCGCGGAGATCAACAGCTCGCCCGACGATGCTTCCAAATCTCCGCTCAAAACGACGAGACAAGGGACCCCCTGACAATCGACAAACTGGATCAACGGGAGGAGGAAGAACGGGGTTCGCCGGCCGAGCAGCTCGAGGCGATCCCGATAGGAGAAAATCCCGACAGAAAAGTTTGGGTCGGGTCTCAATTGCCTGACACAGAACGCCACCGACTGGCGGAACTGCTGACGGCCAACGCCGACATATTCGCTTGGTCGGCAGTAGATATATCGGGCATCCCTCCAGAAACAATTACTCACCGACTCAACATCGACCCGACAATGAAGCCGGTGAGGTAGAAGAAAAGGTCCTTCGTCCCAGAAAGGCAGAAGGCCATCGACGAAGAAGTGGACAAGCTGCTCGAAGCAGGCTTCATTCGGGAATCCACGTATCCCGACTGGCTCGCCAATGTCGTCATGGTCAAGAAAGCCAACGGGAAATGGAGGATCTGCATCGACTATACCGACCTCAACCGAGCCTGCCCGAAGGATAGCTTTCCACTTCCGAAGATCGACCAGCTGGTGGATGCGACGTCCGGATTTCGACTGCTCAGCTTCATGGACGCCTTCGTCGGGTACAATCAGATCCGAATGGCGCCTGAAGACGAGGAGCACACCGCGTTCGTGACTCCCAAGGGCCTCTACTGTTATCGGGTGATGTCCTTTGGATTGAAGAATGCCGGCGCCACCTACCAGCGACTCGTCAATAAGGTCTTCAAAGACTAGATCGGGCGTAACATGGAGGTGTACGTGGACGACATGCTGGTAAAGAGCACGCAGATCCCGGATCATGTTCAGGATCTCGAGGAGACCTTCCGCACCCTTCGACGACACTGAATGAAGCTCAACCCGACCAAATGCGCTTTCGGGGTGACCTCAGGGAAGTTCCTCGGATTCCTCGTTTCTCAGAGAGGGATCGAGGCCAACCCTGAGAAGATAAAGGCGATCCTCGACATGCGTCATCCGAACACCAAGAAGGAGGTCCAACAGCTGAACGGAAGAATCGTCGCTCTTAGCCGATTCATTTCCCGATCAGCTGAAAGGTGCCTCCCGTTCTTCAAGACCCTGCGCCGGGCGAACGGTTTTTCTTGGTCGGATGAGTGTGAACAGGCCTTCGAAGACCTGAAAAGGTACTTGGCTTCCCCGCCGCTGCTCGTAAAGCCGCAAGTCGGGGAGACCTTGTATCTCTACTTGGCCACATCTTCTGAGGCGATCAGCTCGGTGCTCGTTCGGGAAAACGAGTGTCGGACTCATCAGCCCATCTACTATGCCAGCAAAGTGCTCCACGGCGCCGAAGCCAGATACTCGGAGACGGAAAAGATGGTTTTCGCCCTGACCGTCTCCGCGCAACGGCTCCGACCATACTTCCAGGCCCACGCCATCGCGGTACTCACCAACCAGCCCCTGAGGGCCGTACTGCGCCGACCCGACACATCCGGACGACTCGCTAAGTGGGCGATGAAGCTTAGCGAGTTCGACATTCAGTACCGGCCAAGGCCTGCCTTGAAGGCCCAGGTCTTGGCCGACTTCATCGCCGAATGCCCGACGACCGACCGAGGGTCAGGAGCTGAAGGCCCGGGATGAGATTCGGTCTCTGAGCCAGACCCGATCTCCACCTGGGTACTCCACATCGACGGAGCCTCGAACGCTCAGGGAAGCGGGGCCAGGCTCCTGCTCATGAATTCGGATGGGGTAGTCACCGAATACGCCCTCCGGTTCGACTTCAAGGCCTCCAACAATCAAGCCGAATACGAGGCACTCCTCGCGGGCTTGAGGATGGCGAAGGAGCTGGGCATCGACAGCCTCCGGGCATTCTCCGACTCTCAGCTGATCGTGGGGCAGGTCAAGGGCGACTTCGAGGCGCGAGATCCGACCATGATCAAGTATCTTCAGAAGGTAAAGGATCTCGTGGCCCGCCTCGAGTATTTCGAGATCTCCCACATCCCCAGGACGGAGAACGCCCGTGCCGATGCTCTCTCCAGGTTGGCAACGTCGGCATATGATTCTTTGGGTCGGACGTTCGTCGAAAACCTCCAGCAGCCGAGCATCGATCGGGTCGAAGAAGTGCAGCAGCTAACGTCCGAACCAAGTTGGATGGACCCGATCGTCCGGTACCTGTCCAACGGGACCAGTCCCGAAGATCCCGCGGAGGCCAAGCGACTCCGATGGTCGGCGTCGCAATATGTGATCATGGACGGCCGACTCTACAAGAGGTCGTTCTCCCTCCCTCTGCTCAGGTGCTTGGGACCGACCGACGCCGACTACGCTCTCCGAGAGGTTCACGAAGGAATTTGTGGGAATCACTTGGGGGGCAAGTCCTTAGCCTTCAAGGTCTTGCGACAGGGCTACTACTGGCCGACCATGAGGAAGGATGCGGCGGAGTTGGTCCGAAGGTGCGAGCCATGCCAGAAGTATGCCAATATTCAGCACCAATCGGCCAGCCAAATCGCTCCCATTGCCGCTCCGTGGCCCTTCGCTCAGTGGGGAGTCGATATTCTCGGCCCCTTCCCGCCGGCGTCGGGCCAGAGGAAGTTCATCGTTGTCGCCATCGACTACTTCACGAAGTGGGTCGAGGTCGAGCCCTTGGCGCAGATCACCGAGCGGAAGATGGAGGACTTCGTCCAAAAGTCCATCATCTTCAGGTTCGGATTGCCGCACACCATCATCACCGACAACGGACGGCAATTCGACAACCAAGACTTCAAAGACTTCTGCGCCAGGTTCCACATCCGTCACCGACTAACTTCAGTCGGGCACCCACAGTCCAACGGTGAGGTTGAGGTGACCAACCGAACCTTGCTCCATGGACTCAAGACCCGACTGAACGAGGCCAAAGGCCTTTGGGTCGACGAGCTGGGCTCCGTTCTGTGGGCTTACCGAACGACCCCCCGTGTCCCGACCGGGGAGTCGCCGTTCAGTTTGGCTTACGGGACAGAAGCTATGATCCCGCTCGAGATTGGCCTGCCATCTTCAAGGGTCGAGCAGTACCAAGAGCCGGACAACTCCGAAAGTCGGAGGGCCGACCTAGACCTTCTCCTCGAATTGCGAGATGAGGCTCAGATCCGAATGGCTTCATACCGACAGAGGGTCGCCCGGTACTACAACGCCAAGGTCAGACCAAAGCTCTTCAGGCCTGGCGACCTAGTCTTGAGGAAGGCAGAAGTGTCGAAGCCCTTGGACCAAGGGAAGCTGGCTCCCAACTGGGAAGGACCCTACAAGGTTGCTGACACCTTCGGGCCGAGAGCCTATCGGCTGGAGACCCTTGAGGGGAAACCCATTTTCCGGACTTGGAACGCCGACAACTTGAAGCTGTATTACCAGTAAATTCTGTAATTCAATTGTCGGAATACAAGTTCAATTTGAAAAATCGGAGTTCTAACTCTTCGACTACTGATCGGCGCTCAGCCCCGACGCATCGACGCGGATCTGGCACCGACGACACATCGGCCCCTTACACGAGCCGATGCATCTACAACGACGGGAGTTCATGTTCCCTCTACGGTCGAATTTTTGGGCAGAATCCATCGGCCGACAGGCCGATCGGGCCCCGACCGAAGAAAGGCTAAAAGCCCACGCGGCTATTGCCGCGACTTCCGACCAGGCTACGGCCGGTCGAGGGATATTCGGCTTACCACCGTCTATCACATGACGCGACCTTAGTCGCACCCACTACTCGCCGACCGACCTACGGCCGGCTGAACGACATTCGGCTTGCCACCGTCTGTCAAAAGACATGGAACCCGACGCAGAGCGTGGGGACCCGACTTACTATCGTACCCCCGATACTGCGCCGGACGATGATCGACTAAGTGCATCTACGGAAGTCCGGCTGCCGAACCTTGGCAGGTTCGGTTGGCTCCCGACTCAACAGGTGGACCCGACTGACAACTTCGACTACCCGAAGCCGACCTAAAGTCGGGACGCATTCTACCTTCGGGGTTGCATAAATTGTCGAAGTCCTATCGACTTACCTAAGTTGGCGACTTGCTTAAGTTAGTGGCTATGGTTCCACATTGCAGCAATGGTCGGCATTACGAACAAGAAGGAAAAGAAGAAAATTTCATTCATTGATGGAAGGAAATTACAAAGTCGGGGCCGAAGCCCGATTACATGTATTTTCGAAAAGAAACAAAGAGGGAAGACGGTCGGCTGGGCCGATCATTCGTCCTAGTCGATCTCTTCAACCGACGGAGGATCGGGAATGATCGGCGTCTCGACTGAGAGCAGCGCTGGGTCAACGGCAGAAGGATGTCCTTCAGTCGGCGAAGAGTAGGCTTCAGTCGGCAAAGGAGCTTCGATCGGCCCCTGCTCCGGGACAGCTTCCTCCGCTAGGATGACGCCTCCCGACGGCTGGTCGGCTTCTTCTTCGGCTCCTTCTTCTTCGGCTCCTTCCTCGGCGAACGGCGGGACGACGCGGCTGACGTCCACCTCCGGGTACAAGGCATGGACGGCGTCCCGACCATCCTCGAACCCGACCCGGTATGAGGCGAAGCCCGATTCGAGCATCTCCTCCCGGTATCGATCGGAGGACCGGAAGTCCTCCACCGCCCATTCGGCCGACTCCCTCGCCGACATCGCCTCGTCCTCGGCTCGGGCGAGCTCCTCCCTCGCCAACTACGCCTCGGCCTTCGCCATTTCGGCGTCGATCTGGGCGATGGACAGCTCCTCTTCGGCTTCCGCGAGCTTCTCCAGGCTGGCCCGGAGTTGCTCGCGTTCCCCTTTGAGTTCGGCAGTTGCACCATCCCGTTCGCGTCGAAGGCGGCGTACGGCCCGACCTTTGTGCTTGGCCTCCTTCTTGGCCGACTGCAGTTCGGACCCAAGCCGGGAGACCTCGTCGACTAACTTGGCCTCCCGGTCGGCCGACTGCAGGAGTTGTTCGGCCAACATCGCCCTCTCAGCTTCGGCCGCCGCCGACCTCTCCTTGAAGGCTGCCCGAACGTTGCCGAACCTTCGGTACCCGGCCTCAAGTTCGGACACTGTGAAAATCAGCTGCCGATCAAAAAGCTTCGTCAGAATTGCATGATAAGCAAAAATTCCTAAGAAAAATCTCTAAGGAAGAGAGGGCTCGAAGCTTACCTCGACCATCGTCGGGTAGAACCGAGACAACATCTCGGATACCTGCCGAGTTCGCAGCAACCCCACATCGGTTGGGAGGAGGATTCCTTGGCACAACCTCCTCGCAAGATCGTGGTCGGCCAACGCCGACGCACCCTCGGGGTAGTAGGTGCTTGGAGGCATCGACCGGCCCCCCGATCTATCCTCCTCCGCGGGCTCCATCGGGGCTTTCCCCCGATCAGCTGCCCCGACCGACGGGACTGGCAGCGACGGGACACTGGAGTTTGATCCGGCGCCCCCCGTTGCACCAACGGACGCCGCCGGACGATGTTCGGTTTCCCGAACGTCATCCGGCTCCACCCGCATAGGCGAAGACACCGATACTCCTTCGGCCGCCTCTTCAGTCGGCCTCTCCTCGACTTGGACCGTCGGAGCAGCAAGAGCTATGACCGGCTCCGACTGGTCGGTAGCCGACGACTCGACGATCGGCGGGGCTGGGGTTGGCTTCTTTACAGGATGCGAAGGGCCGGCCCCCGATGCAGGCCTCTTCCTCTTGGCGAACTGCCGAATCTCGGCATCAGTCGGCCTCATCCTCGGTGGTGTCCCTGCAATACCGACAAAAGAGTTAATGGCTGGACCAAAAGCCGACCAAAAGATGGATAAAAAAGAAAAGCCGGAGGATCGGGCGATACCTATTCGGGGGACCAGACTCAAGCCGGCGTCATAGAGAGCTTGTTCGGTAACAAGCTCCCTCTGCTTCGGTACCGACATGTCCTTCAGTCGGTGGAAGTCCTCCCGGTCGTCCGCATCCACCCGACTGTTTTCGTTGGCCTCGGTTCGGGGTGTACCCCAACGAGAAGGAAAGCCCCAAGAAGAGGAGGAGGAAACAAAGAAAAACTGGTTCTTCCATCCGTGAATGGACGATGGAAGACCAGTTATGAAAGCAAGACCCTTCCGGGGGTTGAAGAGCCACCACCCTCGGGCTTTAGGGTGGGGTCGGAGCACAAAGAAGGCCCAGAAGAGGGAAACGCGGGGGTTGGTCGGCAAGAGCTGACACAACAGCGCGAAGGAAATGATTAGCCGAACAGAGTTCGGCGCCAGTTGCGCCGGACAGAGTCCGTAGTAATCAAGCAGATTCCGGACGAACTCCGGAATCGGAAGTCGAAGACCCGTGCGAAGGTCTTCAACATACAGCGCCAGATCGCCAGGCGGAGGGGTGTTGACCCGACCGCCGGCCCCTGGAGCGGAGAGCCGAAACTGCTCCGGGACGCGATAGTGCTCCCGAAGCTGATCGACGTTCGGCCCCGAAAGCGAGGAGGCCTCATCTTCCGGAGCCGATCGGGAGTCGTCGGTCGGGTTCCCCGATCGAGCTCCCTGAGTCGGTTTCCTGGTCATGGTGCCGGAACCGAATAAAGAAGAAAGAGAAGAGAATGAAGAAGAAGAAGAGGATGGGACCACGAACCAGGTGGACCCTCCGGAAGCAAAGAAGAGCTCTGCCCGCGACGACTGAAAAATCGCCCGGACAGAGTTTCCCCAGCGAGATGTGGCAAATGTGGGTCAGGGTCCGGGAGGTCCTATATATATAGGGCCGACCGACGGCCGAGATCCTTCCGCGCCGATCGAAGACCTGCAGATGCGCGACGCGTGGCGACCGCCGGTTGGCGGAGGATTCGGCGCGCCCCGTTCCGGGACGGCCGCACCGCCCGCATTAAATGACAGAGGGGGCGCCGGCCAACCACCTTGACACGCGGCAAGTGGGGCGCGGCTCCGCATTCATGCGCCCCACGCCGGTTCGCGTTCCCGATGGGACGCCGGACGGCGGCCCGCTCTCCCGCGATCGACGCCGAATATCTAGTCGTCTGACGCCGTATCGTCCGGCGCCCGATCTTCTGACGCTGACGCGACGTCTGACGACGACAAGACGTGACGTCTGACACCTGACGCCGACGTGACTCCTGATACCGACTAGACGTCCGGATCGCTGGACATTCATGAGGCGTCTGACACCGGATCATCCGGCGGTACGGTCGAATCTACGCATGCGACAAATCCACTCCCAGTCGACCGGAATTGCTACCCGAATGAAAGCATCGGCCGGCTCACCGCCCGACTTAGGAGTGGAGGGGGGCAACTGTTGGGGGATACCTACCGACCGACCGCCGGAGGGCCCGACCGACTGCCGGAGGGCCCGACCGACTGCAGGAGGGCCCGACCGACTGCAGGAGGGCCCGACCGCCTGGCGGCCTGACCGCCCCCGTTGGACGACTCTGACTGGCCGAAAGGCCGACCGATCGTCGGTCGACCGACTGACGGGAACCATCAGCGACTAACAACCGGCCATCCAACGGCCCATCGCCGACTGGGGGTATGTCGGGCGTATCCATCCCGACCGACCGAACCCCAAGGTTCGATGGCCGACTTACATGACGCTCGCCGACCAATGGAGGGGCCCGACACCACTTCGCTGGCTACCGACGTTGGGTCGGTCGGCTCCTCCAACCGCCGTACAGCCGCCAGACGTTGTCAGCTCTGACACGGACATGCGGCACAGTTACCTAGGAGCATTATCCCGCCGAGAGCCGGGTCAACCCTGGTGATTAGACGGCTACACGGCGACATGACGTTTCCACGGCGGCTCTGACGGCCCACAGTGAGTTGACAGTTCCTCACTTGTCCGCGCCATTAATGACGGCGCCATACCGTGCTCCACTATATAAACCGGGGAAGGCAACCGTGCAAAGGATCGATCCGCCCGTCTCTTCCACATACGCAGGCTCGCTCCTCTCTCTCTCTCCCTCTCTCTTTCTCAGAGCTCTCCGTCTGCATTTCACTGTTGTCCAGTCACCTCTCTGACTTGACCGTCGGAGGGTCCCCGCCGGAGCCGCCTCCGGTCAGTGCGGACTTCCTTTTGCAGGTGCACACTTTCCGACGATCGAGCGACGAGGCGATTGGCCGCAACACATCTGTAGCAATTTGATGAAAGAATTGATGTAACCAACACGAAGGTTAGGGAACCGGGAGGTTGATATACATTCACATTCCTATAGAAAGAACTCGGTTGCCAACGGCACCACCAGGATGGAAACGATGCTTTTTGACATAAAGGAGTTCGGTGTACGACACCTTAAGATTGTGTTGAAGAGTAAAAGAGTATTTTGGTCTCTCTGAGATTGCAATACCGAACGGTGAGAGATCGGAGGGACCAGAAGGAAATCTCAGATCTAGTTTCTTATTTATTTTTCTCCCCTTGTGATCTCCAGCATTCTCGAAGTTCATGTGCCTAAGTAATCATTCCTGACAGTCCTGCAGCTGAAAAATGCTGACCGATTTTCCAAATTATAGCGTATAGGATCATGTGCGTACCATTTATGCACGAGTGGTGGCTGTTCATTATCAGAGGAATGGCTTAGACCACGGTAGCTCTAAGCCTTACGTTAACAGAAGGCGTGCTGACCTCTCCGGTGCATGGATGGTGCAAAGTGCAATGGTGCCTTCAGCGTTGGTTCAAGCCTTTTCAGCGCGCCTACCCGTCAACCCGACTATACTCAGTGGCCTAAGATGTGTAATGTCGACGATCACGAGCCATGGTCCGCTGGGGGGACTCTCAGTGATGAAAAAAATATTGGCAATCAAACTGGAGACTGCAGTTGGGCCAACGTTGGGCCTGAGATAACACACTTCATCGCCTAATAGCTTGTGATTTATATTTGTGGGATACAGAAATTTTTTGTGCATGATGTGCAATGCAATAAAATTGATGAAAAATATATCATTAAATTATATTGGATATAGTGCAATTAATAATGAAATAGATATTTAATGTCGCTCAATTTTTTTCGTCAAATTTTTGTTGACAAAAAATTTTTTTCTCTCTGTAGAACAAAAAAAAACAGTATTATTACTTTCTGATATCTTATATGACTTCCTATATATATATACACACACACACATGATATCTTGAACAATATATATGACTTTCTGATGCTTTATATGTGAATATATATGACATTTTGAACAATGTATATGACTTCATATGAATATATATGACATCTTGAATAATATATATGACTTCCTATATTTTTATATGATATTTTGAATAATATATATAGCTTTTTGATGCTTTATATGACTTTGTGTAAATATATATAATATTTTAAACAATATATATGATTTTCTATAAATATATATAACATCTTAAATAATATATGGCTTCTTGATTCTTTATATGGCTTCTTGATTTCTTATATGACTTTCTGTCAATATATATGAGATTTTGAATAATATATATGACCTTCTGTGAGTATATATGACATCCTGAATAATATATATGATTTTTTGTGTTAATATATGATATCCTGTTGCTTATTATGATTTCTTAATATCTTATATGACTTTCTATTGGTTATAATAACCAATAGGGTATCATATATGGACATATGAAGTCATATATAGTATTCAAGATATCATATATATTAACAGAAAGATATATATATTATTCAGATATCATATATATTAACGAAAAATCATATAAGGCATCAAGAAGCTATATATATTATTTAAAATATTATATATATTCACAGAAAGTCATATAAGATATCATGAATCTATATAAAAATACAGAAAGTCATATATATATTGTTTAGGATGTCTATATACTCACAAAAAGTTATACAAGATATCAGAAAGTAATAATATTGTTCTTTCTTTATTCTATAGAGAAAAATGATATTTTTGTCGGTAAGAATTGAATGAAAAAAAAAATTAAGCAGTATTAAATATCTGTCCTATTATTAATTGCATACGTGGTTCAATATGATTGGGCGATGCACTCTACATCAATTTTACTGCATCATACGTGGTGCATAAAGAATTACTCTCGTGGGATAACCCTCATTCTGTTCACAATTGGGATAATTCGGTTGAGTTAGATGAGCATTACTTGATAGCCTGATAGAAGAAAAAAAAGTTTGGGTGGTCAATCAAAAGGGTGATAAATTGTGAAACGCTGGACTCATTGGTATTACAGTTTTCAGCTATCCCTATTATTAAGAATCAAAAGTGACATGACGATGATCTCCTTCAAAAGTTCATCTCTGAGGTCAAAGCGGCTTACATTGCTTATCAAATTTGGTTAACCTGGAACTCAAAGCTATTTGAGATAAGATGGCTGTCGATGAGGTTCGTGTTAGAGAGGGCCTTAGTCCAGACCACTAAGATCTTAGATGTATCATCAGGCAGGACTATCTTGAGAACACTTGGGACTCCCCTTTTATTTTTGGAGTGTGCCGCACAATGTTTATTACTTAGGAGCCCCCACCCTTGATCTTTCTCGAGATCAACTTCGATGGTAGCATGTCGGGTGATTGCGACGGTGCTAGTTTTATCATCCGTGATCTTGATTCCTACTTTATTGGGGCTGGTGGGGTTCATCTTCTTGAATCTACTGTCTCCACTGCGGAGCTATATACTGCTTGGGAGGGTATCTCCTATGCTAGACATACCCTCAGGACGGACCGACTGATGGTGTGGGGAAACTCTACTACTGATGGTTAGTTGGATTCATTATCAGGAGGTACCACTGTCTCTAGCTATTTTATCTGCATATTCGTTATTTGCTGGTTGGTTGTGCTTTCATTGACGTTAGACACATTTATCGTAAGACGAATAATGCTGTGGATTAGATGGTGAATTTTGTTGCCGATCACTTTGGAAAAGATAGTTGGTCGGATTTTGATATTTTGCCATCTGATTTTTAAAATATTTTTTTTTCTAAATTTTGGACTGTATTCATTTTCGCATTGTATGAACGCTCCTTCAAAAAAAAAAAAAAAAAAAATGTTCATCCAGACGCTTATTTAGGACTCAATTCATCGTCACAAATGAATAGACGCGATGATCCGGGGGATGTCAAGTTACCGCCTGACAATGATCAGACGGCCATGATTGGATTCAGCCATTTCACAGAATGGGAGGGGTAATCTTGGCACCCTCAACCCCTTATCCTGTCCGGCCCTGGCCAACGAGAGGTTCAAATCACGGTTCGGGGCTGCCCTTTATCCATCGACCAACTGCTGGCCTCCCTTTTTTTTCTCTACCTCTCTTATCAATTCCACGCACCCTGAGGAATACAGTATAGGAAACCAAGTACAAATTACCTGTCCCTCTCTCTCTCTCCCTCTCTCTCTGTGAATATACATATAAACTATTGGACATTCCCTTGAGGAATTCTTGAGAAGAAAAAAGCGTCTAGTTCTACTAGCATGGCAAAGCCTATATCGATCGAAGTTTGGAACCCGAGCGGGAAGTACAGAGTCATCAGCACCAAACCGATGCCCGGGACCCGTTGGATTCGTCTCTTGACCGATCAAGACTGCCGCGTCGAGGCAATTTCTTTTCCTCTCACCGATTTCTTTTCTCCAATTCTTCGTTATGACGCTTCATTCTCTTTAATTTCTGTGCTCAGATATGCACCGAGAAGAAGACCATATTATCCGTGGAGGACATTCTTGCGCTCATCGGCCACAAATGCGACGGAGTAATTGGACAGGCAAAGCACAATTTCTTTATATTATACACACAAACACACACACACACACACACACACACAGAGAGAGACTTTGCGTTGAACAAGTGTAAATACTAATCTTTTCTGGGATTTGGGTCTGGTTTGTTTCTGTACTGCCACAGTTAACAGAAGATTGGGGTGAGGTGCTGTTCTCTGGGCTGAGGAGAGCTGGCGGGACTGCATTCAGTAACATGGCGGTGGGGTACAATAATGTCGATGTGAATGCTGCTACTAAGTATGGTGTAGCTGTCGGGAACACCCCAGTGAGTTTGAATTTCCATAGTTCCTGGATTTTGTGAACAAAATGCATACATAATAAATCAGCTCATGTGGATTGAAAAGGAAAAATATGCATTCATATCGACCTCGATTATATGTGCATATAGCAAACATGATTATTCCTATGTGGTGCTCTCTAGATTGCTAGTTATATTGCTCATGGAAAAATATGAAAGAAAACATAATCTATTTTAATATTTGTAGTTGAGTTGGACTCCATAATTTATGTTAGCTTCTTAAAAGAAGTGTTAATGATCCAAAATCAATGCTAGACTATTCAATTTCAAGATCCAAATCACTAAACATGATTATAAAAATGTCTAGGAATCAAAATTCATGTATGTTGATAGTCTCTAATCTAATCATCAAGAAGGTATCAAAATGGATGGTTTTAGTAGTATGATACTATGTTTTATTGCGATCTAATCACCAAAATCTAGTAAATTTGAATCTACGCATATTTTAAGATGTTTAGATCATGATAGATAAGATTTATGCCCTATCAAATATTTTACCATACTAGTATGATTAACTCAACCCATTTTTTATATTGGTTTGATGCATAGATTTCAAGATGATCAGAATATATGAATGTTGTTTTCTAGGTAATTTTTATAGCATAGACCGTGTTCAACAATTTGGAGCTCCAATTTGGATGACTATCATTGATTTTGAAATTGTTAACTCCTTTTCTAAGTAGCAAAGTGTATGGTCTAATTTTTTTGTAGTTCTATTAGCTTCTTTTTCTCTCCTTTCAATGGAATGTTTCCTTCTTCTCTGTACTATTTTGTTCTATTATGCTAATTGATCTTGTCCTACTAATACCCTCTTTGTAAGTGTTAGTTTTCAGAACATGCAAAGACTGGAAAGCTTTTGTTTATATTTTCTTGTTACATGAATTATATGTCATTTGCATTTCTTCCCTTTATTTATTTTTTTAATTTTTGTGTGCTCAGGGAGTTCTCACAGAAACAACAGCCGAGTTAGCTGCTTCACTTTCTGTGGCAGCATCCAGAAGAATAGTTGAAGCAGATCAGTTTATGAGGGCAGGTTTATATGATGGATGGCTTCCCCATTTGTATGATCTGAATCTCAAATATTTCATAAGACTCGAATGGTTTCTGTGATACAGAATAGACTAGTCTTGTTTCAAGGAATGGCTAATCCTGAATTCATACTCCAATAGGTTTGTGGGGAATTTGCTGAAGGGACAGACTGTTGGAGTCATTGGTGCTGGCCGCATTGGATCAGCTTATGCTAGGATGATGGTATTGTTTTTGCCTTGTGGTTCCTCCGTAGCATCTGAGTGGTGCCACTATTGAGATATCCAATCAAAGATCTGAAAGTTTTTTTTCCCTAAATAAAATTCTTGGATTTTTTGTAATTCGATTGAATCAAATCAAAAAATTTAATACAAAAGTGGATAGATCTATACTATCATTTTATTATGATTAGGAAAAATGTTGATTCTTCCATTTTCATCTGGGAAAAATTGATACCCAAATTGTACAATATTTTAGCCTGAGATGTTAGATGCTACTAGAGTTGTAATGTTTGTATTCATTTGGATGTACTGATAAATTACAAAATTTGTGGACATGCACCTGCTCTCAAACATATATTGATATGACAGCACTAAGGAGACTAAACTCAGTAGCCTTATACAGCTCCATATTGCTTAATTTACTGCAAAAGATATCTCTTGCCAGTGTCTTAAGTGAATACAGAATTGACCATAACTTTTCATCATAAATCTATGGTCTAACTCTAGTGAATATAGATACTGATTAACTAGAATATAAAAAAAAAGGAACATTGTAAGATGGTCAGAATTTGATCCATGGAATCATATTGGAAAACAATACTAGATAATATCTATAATATAAGAACTCATATAGTAGACGGTGTTATGAACAAGACTATAATTGAGTTGTTTTGATGGCTGGCTTTATTACATGTCATTGACTTTATTTTTGTTTGCTTTAAAACAGGTTGAGGGTTTCAAGATGAATCTGATATACTATGATCTGTATCAGGCAACTAGACTAGAGAAGTTTGTCACAGGCATGTTGTTGTCATGTCTTGTTTCACTGTCTCTTAACATTCCAAAGATACTTAGCTGAAACTCAAAATCCCTTGTCACCATCTTCTTCTATTGCAGCATATGGACAGTTCCTGAAAGCAAATGGTGAGCAGCCTGTTACCTGGAAAAGAGCTGCTACAATGGAGGATGTGCTTAGAGAGGCTGATGTGGTTAGGCCTCATCCTTTGGAATATTTGTTATATTGCCCAGTCATAGAGTGCTAGCAATCCCTTATTGGTCTGATTTTGTTTGTATTTCTGGTTTTGACTCTATAATCCACCCTATTACATGTGCTACATTAGAACTGGCATAAGGAATCCCCATAGGACAACACACATTATTGCAACAAAAGTTTGTATTTGGATCCGAACCAGTATGGATTCTGCTAAGAATTACTAGGTTCAGAGCTTTTTATTCCCTTAATAGGCCTGTTCTCTTTGCAGATAAGTCTTCATCCAGTTTTGGATAAAACAACATATCATCTGATAAACAAAGACAGTCTGTCCATCATGAAGAAGGTGAAACTTCCAGCTCTAGGACAATAAATCAATGTAACTGTATCCATTTAGTTCATAAACCAAAATTATCCAAATTTTGAATTGCTACAGGATGCAATCCTTGTGAATTGCAGCAGAGGACCAGTGATTGATGAAGCTGCCTTGGTAGAGCATCTGAAAGTAAACCCCATGTTCCGTGTGGGGCTTGATGTATTTGAGGTAATCATGCAGTTGGTTCCAAATTTGATGCTCCAGTTCTTTGTAGAAGACCACTGTATAATACACTAACCTAGTTGATACCTTTCAACAGGATGAACCATACATGAAACCTGGGCTCGCTGAGATGAAAAATGCCATTGTTGTGCCACATATTGCATCTGCCTCCAAGGTAAACATCTTGTATGATTACATATGTAAGTTCAAAAGTAACAAGTTTTGTTTCCTATATATTCATTTTTT
>NC_026003.2:120067824-120277824 GCF_000442705.2 Elaeis guineensis
TGGATGAGCTACATGGTGCCAAGTTCTTCACCAAGCTAGACCTCCGCTCAGGTTATCATCAGGTTTGCATGGACCCCTCAGATGTCGAAAAAACCGCCTTCAGAACACACCACGCGCATTTTGAGTTCTTGGTGATGCCCTTCGGGCTTACAAACACCCATCCTCTTTTCAGGCACTCATGAATGAAGTTTTCAGGGAGTATCTACGTAAGTTCATCCTAATCTTTTTTGATGATATTTTGATCTATAGCAAGACTTGGACTGACCACATGAGACATATCAGGAAGGTTTTTCAATTACTTCATGCTCACCACCTCTTTTTGAAACAATCTAAGTGTTCTCTTGTAGAGCAACAGGTGGCCTATTTAGGGCACATAATCACCGATAGGGGTTTCAGCAGATGAACAGAAAATTCAAACTGTAAGAGATTGGCCTGAACCAAAATCACAAAATCCTTGCATTTCTTGGGGCTTGCGAGGTACTACCGCAAATTTATCAAAGACTACGGCTTGATGGCTGCCCCATTGACAAGACCACTTAAAGAAATTCTTTCAATTGTAGTGCAGAGGCAGCAACATCATTTCAACAATTAAAGGAGGCCCTATCAGCAGCTCCGGTCCTACAGCTACCAATTTTTTAGCAAATTTGTGGTTGAGTGTGCTGCTTCAGGAGGGAGGATTGAGCAGTTATTTAGCAACATGGCCACCCCATAGCGTTCTTTAGCAGAAAATTAGCAGATCGCCATTTCAAGTTGCCTGCATACGAGCGTGAAGTAATTGGCCTTGCCAAAGCGGTCTAACACTGGAGGCCTTATCTTTGGAGGCGTGCATTTTTGATCAAGACGATCATTTTAGTCTCAAATATTTATTGGATCAATGCTTGACAACATCTCCCCAACAACACTAGATAAGCAAGTTGCTTGGGTTCGATTTCAGAGTGAAGTATTAAGCCGGTCAGCTCAATAAAACTGTTGATGCTCTATCAAGCCAGATGAAAATGAGGGACTGTTGCTTGCTATGTCCCTACCAGTAGTAGGATTTTTCGACGCGATAAGGGCTGAAATTGGAAGCTCTGATGCTTTGAAGGAGCTACGGGCCAGAATTGAAAATGGGAAATCAGAGGAGCAGTGGACTACCCGAGATGGTTTGATTCTTTATAAAAATCATGTATTTATAATACCCACTTCACTACTAATTCAAACAATTGTTGCAGGCTTTCATGATGGAACCCATCAAGGGGTCCAAAAGACCTTTCAATGCATTAGAGCTGATTTTTCTGGAAGGGCATGAAGACCACCATAAAAGAGTACATTGCTGCTTGCACTACTTGCCAGGGCACCAAGGCTGAACACTTACACCTCGCCAGACTCTTGCAACCTGTGGAGGTACCGACACAGATCTGGGCAGACATTTCAATGGACTTCATAGATGGACTTCCAAAATCCTGCGGCAAATCTATTTATTCGTGGTGGTAGACAGATTCACTAAATTTGCCCATTTTATACCATTGGCCCATCCTTACACTGCTATTACAGTGGCTCATGCATTCTTTGAGCATGTTTTCAGGTTGCATGGGTTGCCTGAATCGATTGGTGTGATTGAGATGCTGTTTTTACTAGTAACTTTTGGCAGAAACTATTCAGATTATCAGGCACTACTTTGGCATTTTCTTCAGCATACCACCCTCAAACAGATAACCAGACCGAGGTGGTTAACAGAACTATCGAGATGTACCTTCGATATTTCATGGGAGACAAACCGAAGATATGGACCACTTGGATTGCGTGGGCGGAATATTGCTATAAACCCTCCTTCCACACTTCATTGAAGACCTCTCCATTTTAGGTGGTGTATGGTCGGGCCCCCCTCGCCTTTTCTCTTATGTGGCCGATCATCCAAAGTCGATGCCATGGATAGAGCATTGGAGGAAAGGGATCAAGTCTTGAATGAAATTCGATCTCGCCTGCTACAAGCGCAAGAACACATAAAACAATATTATGACAAGGGCCATCGTGATGTGCCATTTCAGGTTGGACAGTTTGTGTGGTTACGCCTCCACCCCTATTAGCAAATCATAGTGATAGGCGGCGTTATTCTAAATTATTACCCAAGTTTTATGGCCCTTCAAGATTGTCCGTGAGATTGGATTGGTTTTATCAATTGGCATTGCCTTCCCATGTCAAAATACATGATGTATTCCATGTGTCACTGCTAAAGGAATACAAAGGTGCACCTCCAGAGACTGAACCTACACTACCTCCCTTGGTTGATGGCAAGATAGTTCCTATACCTCAAACCATTATCCGTGCTCATCTCAATAGGGGCTCGTGGGAGGTCTTGGTGCAACGGTGCTGCCTGCTAAGTACTGAAGCTACATGGGAGCCCATCATGGATATCCGAAGTGCTTATCCAGACTTTGAGCTTAAGAACAAGCTCTTTGCCCAGGCAGGGAGTGATGTTAGGGACTTATTTATGGGGAAAGTTTATGGAAGGCGCAAGACTCAGGCAAAGACAGAGGCTGGATCGATGGAGCAGCTGGCTGAATGATTTTCGGACAGAGACAAAGGCTTGATCAAGGAAAACAGCTGGCTGAATAGTCAAGATTTCTAATAATAATTCTAATATTTGAAAAAATAACTGGTTAAATAGTCAAGATTTTCTAATAATAATTTTGCTATTTGTTAAGCTTCTTGTTAGTCAAGATTTCTAATTTTATTTCTATTTCCTTTTAAGATCTTTGTAGCCTTTTATTATAAGGCAGTACTATCGTATCAATGGAGGGAGGAGATTATCAAACAAATTCTTGTTTCTTTGAGGTGGGTGCTCCCTTTAAATGAGCCCCGTTACAATTCACCAACAACCATAGATTTTTCTCAGAGGGAAGAACACAAATAGGAAAAAGTCTACGCGGATAGAGGAAGACTTTTCCGTTCACAGACTCGTAACTAGATCCTTAAGTCGGAACCTCAACAGCCCGACCCACGAATCCCATGAGATTTTGGGCCCAAATATCCAAACAGGCCCTTAGAGGTAACTAGCAAATAAACATAAATAGATGTCAAGGGATAACGTATGCATTTCCAGTATTCTCAATTAATCTCAGTGGTTGGTCTAGTGAACGTGGCTATGTTAAGTGCAAGGACAATGAGGGCAACAAGAGCTTAGTTCAGGTGCGATGATGACATCATTAATTTATTTGGGTAGTTTTAAAGGGCAAAAAAGAAAATTTGGGACATCAAAGTCATGGATTCATACATTTAGATCCCATCACTGCAAGTTTTCAACTTTCACTTTCAAAAACATGAATCAAGACAGAAATGGCGTTTAATAACACTTTTCATTTTCAGTTTTTGATAACCCTTTCTCACTAGTTTCTAGAAATTGTGGAAACCAAAAAGTAGAAAATTTTCGACATCAAAGACATGGATTCACACTTTTAGACCCCATCACGGCAAGTTTTTGGTTCACTTTCAAAAACATGAATCCAAAGAAGAAGAAGAAGAAGAAGAAGAAGAAAGTTTTCACTTTCAAAAAAACACAAATTGATAACCCTTTCTCACTAGTTTCTAGAAATTGTAGAAACCAAAAAATAGAAATTTTGGACATCAAAGACATGGATTCATACATTTACACCCCATCACTGCAAGCTTTCAGTTTTCACTTTCAAAAACACAAATCAGAAGAAGAAGAAGCTGCTTTAGAATAGAAGACCAAAAGCAATCGGTTCACATAGAAATAGTTCCACATTTTTAGAAGAAGTGATGGAAGTGATGCTAAACTAAACCTTAATAATGCAGGACATATGCGACAAAGCTTCATGATTGATAGTTCAACAAGAATAGAATACCAATAGCAGTCGGTTCACATTGAAACGGTTCCACATTTTTAGCCCCATCCATGTATTTGCAGCAAGATCCATAAACTTGACTCCATAATCAACATGGCATCCAAGGAAAGCACAAGGATTAAAAAGGGCATCCCAATGCATGAGGCTCTCAACACTACAAGGTCTGGGGAGGGTTAAAGTAACACAGCCCCAACCCTACATGTAGAGAGGCTATTTTCGTGTTTTCAAACCCATGACACTTATATCACAATGGATCATTGCACCAAGGCCCATCCTCAGTAAAGGCACAAGGATAGTTCACCCATCCTCAGATCATAAACCCTTATCTTGATAAGTCAAGTAAAACAAGATTTACAAATTTACAAACTGATGGGGGCTCTACAATGTTACCCTGTGTTTAATAGTAGTTTAATGGTTGAGAAGGATAAGCATCATCAATTTTTTTAGCAAATTGATGGAAAAGTTGTCTTCTACAAGTTTGGGGTGTTTCAACACAAACTTAAGGCCGCATCCTGAACTTGAAGAACACAACTATAAGTGAAGTGGGGGAGGGGAAGAGAGAGAGTGAAGAGAGAGAGAGTGTGTGAGAGACAAAGAGAGAGAGAAACTATACAAGTGGTGATTGATGACTCCAATGATTTTATAAAAGTTGTTGAGACGTAGAGGATAGAACAACTGAGTCAACATAAGTAATGGAGGAGCAAGCAAGCGTATGGAGACATGTTGAGGCTTGTGTAACTAAGTCACCCATCAATTGGAAGTTTGAAACTAATATGCAAGGACCTGAGATTGCAAAAGCTTTCTGAAACCAAGCTCTATATTTTGGTTGGGGGTGGGGGAAGGGTGGTTTTGCATTAAGCTCCTTTATATGGATTTGAGAGTGGTGGACAGCAATAAGTGGCCTCAAACTACTTATAAGGGGAAAATGAGTGTGAAAGTTGTTCATTATGGAATTGTTGAAAATATAGCTAACTAGAGATATGCACTTAGCGTGCATAGTTATATTATAATTGTTGGTTCTATTAGAAGAAATCTAGAAATGAAGAATGATTTGGCACCTATCTTTTGGATGATATGGGCTGACTTATGAAGGATATTCGAGATACAAAAAATGCAATCCTCAGTCTAAAAGGAACACAATTTAGTTTACTCTTAGTGTATGAACCTCCTACTCAGGGTATCACATCCACTTTGAGATCTTGATTTCAACTCACTTCCTAGAAATTCCACCCCTCTTTCATTAGGCATATATTGTTGCAAAAGTACTTTGTCAAAATAAACATATTTTTTATATATGAATGATCTATATTTCTAATTCCCATTTGAAAGAAAGAGGAAATTTTCAAAATGTAAACAAAAAGACTTTCCAAATGTTTCTTAGGTTGCTAGTTGCATATCTTAGGCCAATACCATGTATCCACAATGAGGTTCTAAAGTTCAAGAAACAATTATCATGGGCACCTACCTGGACACCTAACTAGGCTCAAAGCACCTAGGCAACCTAAATGGTCCACCAAGTGGGTGGTCACCTAATATTCGGAGCATCGGCCTACAAATCAGCATTGCTTGGGCCACCCTATTTCGCTAGGTAGTCACCCAAGCGAAATTTGACTCCAATTGACTTAAGATTGGGTCTGATCAACCAAAAAGGGAAACATTATTAAACACATAAAGAGACAAGATGAAAGAATAGGGCTGATTCAATCTTTAAAATATTAATTAAAAAAAAAAAAAACCACTAAGGCACAGTGGACTTCTATGCATTCCTCACCAAATTCAATCCATCTTTGCTCTCATCCACCCTTGATGGTGGCCAGCAGGATCATATAGCGGCTGGCAAGCTCGCATGGTGGTTTGCGGTCAACAATGACCACTCCATCTCTCTCTCCTCTCAACAGTAAATGTCTCCTCTCCCTCTCTCCTCTCTCACTCTGTCTCCTTCATTTCTCCATCTCACTTCCTTTTTCCCCTCCTTGTTCATGACCTTTTTCCTCCTTGTTCATGATGCTGTTAAACCCCTAAGGGATTTGTCCAAAGCTCCAAAACAGGAGACTTTAGTTTTTTCCTTTCTCCATTGCTATGAGAGACTTACTTTCCTCAATTCAAAAGAAATTAGGAAGTAATGCTCATAATCAGTAGTTGATACTTGATGCAGTTGTTTTGCTATTTCAGATCCAGGTAATGTTACCAAAGTCATTGAATTGTTATAATTGTTCCATTTTTATCTTTTACCTCAGATTGTTTTATTTTATTTTCCTTCTAATTCATTGGCTGATTTAGTTGAGTTGTTTTTCCTCTACCTAAGGATTCTTCCTTAAAACTTTAATTCTTTATTCAGTAACTAGATTTTGTCTAAGCATCATATGCTGCTCAACTTAAGAATTTATCATGTTTGGATCTTTAAGTTTATTATAAATACATCTACCAATGTATTATACTTCAAATAGAACTCATGCATTAACTGTTAACAATGCATCTTTGAGTCATGTAATATGGATAATTTATCGAGAATAATGCAAGTTTTAATCAACAGTTGAAATATTTGGAGGTGTAAATGAATTTACAAATTTTGCACAAATTCTGTCAATCAGGCAACTGCCTAATCACTTAGGCTATCTGACAACTATGGACAATGCACATAGTTGAACCTCAGCCACTATAAGCACAATAAGTGATAGACTAATCATTGATCTCCAACTCTTTCCTGAAGACTTGATCGGACTTGTTAAGACAATTACAAGAAAAATATCTTAAAGAAAATGGAGACGGAACAGTTGATGAGACTGACTGAGCATTTACCAACAAGCAGCATGTATGATGCAAGTGTAATGGGAAGCAAGAAAAAATAAAGAAACATTTACAAGATCTGATTTAGGCTTTAGCATACAGAGATGATGCCAAAGTGGGATCAAGGTGCACAGGAAGCTCCACACATTGTCGCTACTATTACAATTAGTTCCTTCTCCTGAACATTTTGATTGCTTGCATTTAGTTTAAGCACCAGAACTATGTTCAATTAGTGATGCATTGTTTAGGAAATGGCACCTGATGTTTTAAGAAAGGATGGACTGGATTTCGTTGCTTTCAGCATTTATAAGTAATCCTTAAGGTCGGGATTTCACCATCATGCGATTGAACAAGTCACATGGAGTGCACATGTCAGTTACAAACTATCTAGAATGACCAGCTATAGAATGCTAAAAAATCTAATAAGAAGGTTAAGAGTGCAAGGAAAGAACAAATATACCATTTGGAAGTGGGTTAAAAGGACTTCCCACCTATTATCAGCTAATTTCAGCCATCCTTCAAGCTTTGCATCCTTAAATTTATAAGCATCAATTTGCAGCATGTAAGCAGGAATGGACTCGTTTGTCCAAGCACTGAATTCATGATCTCCGTGTTTATCCAACCTCGAATAACTAGGTGGTGCCCACCAACGATGCTTCAGCCCTTTGCCAGATTAAATTTGTCCGTGTTTCCTTGCACTTCTCACTATGTGACCTTCAGAAATTCTATATATACAAATTGATGAATCAATTGAGCAGTTCTTATGGGGCTTCTGAAGCCAACCAAATATATTTTTTGAAGCCAAAACACCCACATTTCCAAGGTAATTGCGTTCAGTGTCCTCAAGAGTGCAAGAAGAAATGGCGTCAGCAAGAGCTGAAAAAACCTTTCATCTGATGGACTCATAGTAATGTCTGCTGTATCCTACCATACAGGATGAGCAAGTCAACTGAAATTACTAAACCAAAAGGTAAAACACAGAGTAAAATTATGCAAGCTAGTTATGGCCTCACGAGGGCTGGCAAGATCCTTCATATTCCTCTCAGTTCCCGGACAGAACAATGAGAGTTGGAAACTCCACAACCGTTGCAAGACAACTTGTCTAAATGTCAAAGCAAGTATATTCATGGAAACAGTCGGACTGCTGGATAGGATATCTGCAGTGAGACTACTACTCAACTTCTTGGCCTTTTCTTTCACCTTCTTGGCAGGCAAAAACTATCGACGCAGCAAACTTCTTAAAGAAAATTAAATCTTTCTTGAATAAATAAAATGATTGCGGAACAAAATCCAGCCAACTTATAATTTTCAAGAATTTTTCTACGGTAATTATACCAAGAAATTCTGAAAACAAAATATGAGGTTATAATCACAAAACTAGATCAAAATCAATTGCGTAATCAAACTAACCAGCCTGGTGGAGACCGTGCTGTGCTCGTCCGAGCCATCAGGGAAACCCGTCTCGACGACCATAATGGAGGTGCCAGAAGAGAGGTGCTCGTCGGCGGCATCGGCCGCCATCAGCAAGCGGCGGCGGTGAGGGCCTGGTCATAGTCAACGGCCCCAACGAGGGTGAGGCGGGCGAGGCCACCCTCACAGGACCGAACGGCCGGCAAGTGAAGTCCTAGCCTCATCGCCGGGGCCGTCCAACAATCCGGCGAGGGCCTGGAGGACCTCCTGATCGGTGGCCGGAAAAACGGCTGGAGGCCGGTGGCGGAGGTGAAAGAAGAACGGCCGGCGGATGGTGTGGGTTTGAGGGTGGAAGAAGGCAGGCTCTGGAAGAAGGGAGGGGATCGAGGGAGGAAGGGGAACGAGGGGAGGAAGAGAAGGAGAGGAGATTGGAGGGAGGGGACTGACATTCGCTGCGGATGTGGGCGCGGGAAAGGCCAGGGTGGGGTTTTGGGTTCGGAAACTCTTTCGCTTTTGCCTTCACGCTTTGCCGGTTTCAAAAACGGCTCAATCGCCGCTTATAATATCTTCGTTCTCCGGGATGGACAAATTAATTTCTCCTTTTTATTTATCTTATTTTTACAGAATCGGCGGCGAAGTTGCCGGTATTAAGGTCCATGCATCGTACATTACATAGACTGTATACAACATTAAACTCACTATGATTGTCCGTCATCCATCCCTGACGTGGGATGACTTCATTAGGACTATGGTTATGATACGGTTTTCAGTTGCCTTCGGTAAAAATGTCATTTTCTATGTCTTGCCAAATACATGTTTCCTTTTAATACCCTCATCTGTTCAAGTCATTCCTCCTATCATTTGTTGCAGGTTTTGTAAGTTTACTAGTCCCAGAGGTTGTATCGGTTCTCTGTACATTGTTACATCTTCTGCCTCTATAACTCTCTGTCTTTGATGAAGCTTTAACACCCCTCATCTGTTCAAAGTCATTCCTCCTTATCATTTTGCTGCAGGTTTTGTAAGTTACTAGTCTGAAGGGTTGTATCGGTTCTTGTGTCGTTGTTACATCTTCTGCCTCTATACTTTCTCTGTCTTAATGAAGCTGTTGCTCCTCTCTTTTACCCAAAAAAACTCACTCTGGTTGCACCAAAAAAAAAAGGCTCACTCTGGAATAGAGTCTCAATATAATATACAGAAAATAAGTCTCTGCCCGACACCTGAAAGAACTACTCAAAAATCACTTTGTACAAATGTGACGCCATTTTTTCTCTCTAGATGAAGTGAACCAGCCTGAAGACCATATGGTCTGGAGCATTTTAAATAGTAACCATATTACATCCGGTCATTCAGAGTCCAGACTAGTGCTAAATTACATTGGAGTTGTATCAGATCATGATGCATGGCTCCAATTTATTTTGGATCATGTAAAATTTTTTGATATACTCCCCTCAACAAATTAAAACAAAAATTGCCTAACACAAACCTTTTGCAGTTTTGCGTCACTGCTAATAGCTATTAGTTTAATTGATTGCACCCAATTGTTTGATAAAAAGTCTTCCCGGTTCAGAAGAGGTTCCACTTTCCAAGTTTAATCCCCAGTGGTTGTAAAACTCTTATAGGAGGTCCCAAGTTTAATCCCGACCGGCTGCAAAAATGACCACCATCTTGGTCAGGTAAAATTGGAAAGAGAGACCATTGAAAGTACGGATCCCCAATTATAACAAAACCTAGAACAACGTTAAATGATGAAAACTAGAAGTCAATCTATAGAAGTTATGCAAACAGTAAACTACCATGACTTGGAGCGGGTTCAGATCCCCTGTGGTCTATATTTTGCATCACAAAGAACTGTACAACTACTGCATCATCTGATCTTGAAGATGGATGGCTGTCAAACAGGACATGATGAGTCCTGTCACATTGGCTGCCATGCACAACAAGAGGGCGACAGAGGGTTGTACGATATGCATCTCAAACATGCATAACTCTGCATTGCAAAACACGCGCTGCAGAGGTCCGTATTTTTTATAGCATTGGCATCAGGCCCAATTGAGGAGTCAATGATACATGTCATTCCAGATAATCTTGAAAGTTCAAGAATGTTAAGGATGGAGGCGTTAAATATTAGTGAGGATCAAATCATGAGAAACAGAATCCATCTGCAGAAGCCTAACAATAAGACAGTGGATTCCAGAAATAATTGTATGTCTCATGAAAATGCAATAGCAACACTTTCCTTTTCTCAAAGATAAGCATGCCCATATTACCAAGAAAATAAGCACAGCCAGTTCTGTGTACTGCAATTAATAGCAATTGCAGAACAAGTAGAAGCAAGACAGATGCTGCAGGGGATCATTTCTTATGCAAATATGGTGTAATAGCCCCATATATCCATTAGATGCTTGCTTTTCCAGCAAAAAAGAAAATCTGAAACACGTTGATGTGTTTCTAAGTTGATACTGAACATGTAAAACCTTGCTTTCTTATAGTTAAAGCACCTGTTTATAACAAACATAAACATCAATGTAGAAAAAATCAAAAAAGTGTTTAAAAGCATATACAAAATACACACAACACTTTAGAAGGCTAACTCATGAAAAAGGTCAGCCATAGCCCTTTGAGCTGAGAACAGACAAATCTGCTACATGTGATTGACAGGTGTTGCAAGAGAAACAAGCAATTGGATGCCGATTGCATCTGTTAGAGGCATTCAAAAGATCTTTCCAAACTCCTAAAAGTAAGCCAGAATCCATACAACCAAGACATTAGAGATATTATAAAGCATATGATGCTACAATAACTTGCCATCTTCACCTATACAGTTCTGGTGTGAGCATGCTGGCTAGATGCCTGTCCTTGTCCATCTTGGAAAAGCAATTGTAGATGCCTCTGATAGAACCGCTGTCAATCATTATTCATCAATTACTACCACAGAATACCATTGCAAGGATACATATTACTTTCTCCATATAATGGTGATCTAAATATCAGTAGCTCCCGTTTAGAGTAACTAATGAAACTGGCCTGAAAGATAACTGGGTATATCAGGAAGTTGGAGCCATTTGGTTGTCTAAGCGAAACAATCAGTTACTAAATTCATTCTTGCAAGATGACAACCATTTCATTGGCTGCTCAAATATCCTGACTTACGTTTTATAATAGTTATTCAAATTATTGACAGGGTAAGCAAATGGTATGCTTGGCCCGTAACCAAGGTTTTCATCTATAGGAGCTTTCTCATCCAAAGTTGAGTATAGCTTTTGTGAATGTTCCTTTGATTGACCATGTCTGAAGCCAAATAAGCATTTTCAGCAGCATCCTTTTGTTTAATTTTCACCCTTCCCTTAATAGACTGCTTGTTATCCACAGGATTCTCAGCATTGAGCCTTCCCATCTGCTGCTGCAGATCAACAAGTGAATCGGTCATTACTTTTCCTTTGGCACTCTTTTTGGATCAACAAGTTTGAGTTCCAGCCTGTATAAGGCACAAGAATCACAGTTATTGATCTCGTATTCATACAGATGCCACTCATAATGGCTCAGGGGTTGAGGATCCATGTAGTAGGACCTCTTCAATCCTCCAAATTCCTTCATCACCTGCTTCCTAGATTCATGCCAACCACGCCCATTGTAATCAGGCAGTGACCTTTGTTTCCTGTTCCCACTCTCAAATGCCCTTCGAGGCTTATCAAAGAAGAGCCATTCTCTAAGTGATTCACCATTGAGAACTAGAAGATCAAAGAGCTCTGCAAAATCATGAAAGTTCCTGTCACACTAAATGCACAAGAAACCTGAAGTCATTATATTACACTTTCTGAAATGGCTTCATAAAACAAGCCAACCATGTCAACTAAGAGTACATGGCATGCCTACAACTATCAATAGATACTTACCGGGCGCATTCCAAGGAGATTTAGCGGTTGCTGCCCTTCACATTCTGGTATACCAACATTCTTTCCTTGTGTCTTGGCAGTCAGAGCAGCGAAAAGTGGACCATCCTTCAAATCAATCCCACCAGGACGCAGCACGGGAGTCATACCAGGAGGTCCTTCATGTAATGCTAGAGTAGCATGAAAACTGCTGCAATAATCTTGGTACCATTCTGATCCTTGAGCAGGCCTAGGACAGTCCCAGAGTGCACATTTTGGCATTAAGAAAGCAGAAGGTGGAGGGCATAATGCTGGAATAAATTCCGAGATCAGTGGTACAACAAACCCTCCATTCTGCCTGCTAGCATCAAAACCAGTAAATACACTGTGGTGTAATTCCTGATGCAGACTGAACTGCTGATAGTCAGCATTAGTATTCCCTTCCAGACAATTTAAGGCACCCTGTTGCACTCCTGTTGACAGAGAGCTTTTATACCGCTCCGCCCCTAGAAATCCATGTTCAGGTAGTTCCTGAGACACAAAATATTCCTGCATGACAGGTCATCAAACTTTGGACACTTATCATCACCACTGATGTCTAAATTGGCAAAAAAACACTTTAACAAGATTTAAACACCATTAAGCTGTAAAACATAGAAAAAGAAACTTGAAGTATATTTAACTTCCACAATATATAATGATAACTGTATAGAAGAAGAGATCGCAGAAAGTGATTCTATTACTGGGACTAAATGAGAAATAAAAGAAGATTACATAGGAAAAATCATTTTTCACATTGCAACATGTTTTGCATGGCTCAACAGAATAATCATATACTATTTCTTAATAAAGTTGAAGATATATTTATTTAAAATAAAGAAGGGGCACAACAACATAGTAATAGGAAGTTCTATCCTTGTTTTGAGAAAAGGATAGCGATGCAGCATGACGAGTGAAGAGCAACTTGATCCAAGATCAAACTTCAAAGATCAACACATAAATTGAAGCCTTGAAGGAAAACTGGAATGAATAGCCCTTCATTCAATGAAGGAGGTTCTTGGTGAGAAATTTTATGAATATATAGAAGGCCAACCATTTATAAAATGTATTAAGTATATATAGGACATCAACCTAGCTCAAGCATTAAACCTGCTACAAATCATTCTAGAAATAGGATTCAATAATAAGAAAACATGCTAGAATTATTCAACTACAAATATAGAAACCTAGCTAAAATTTAATGCTATCTGCAATGAGAAATTTATTTAAAAAATCTGGTAAAAATCTCCAAATCCGCTAGCTTCCATGAAGCATGCCATGGTCCAGCTGGTCATAGTATCTAATAGTTGCACCTTGTGCTGCATCATATAGGATATACAGAAGGCTCTATAAAGAAAGCAAAGAAGCAAGACAATTACAAGGAACCAAGCTCACAATGCACTAGTAGGTTACATCACAATTGTTGCTATCATACAAAAAGAAGAGGGACAAAAAGGAAAAGATAGTGTTCAAGATGATGAAACCCATGCTTTGTCTATATAATCCATGTGGTCCAATTATCCCTCTCTCTCTCTCTGCACCACACCCATTCCAAAAATAAAAAGAAAAATTCCTCCTAGGTTTCTAGTCTTGTTACCAAAGCTCGTATTGATACCTTACCAATATGGGTCAAGATGGCATTATATGTGCCCATACCAATACATGGTACACTATTAGAGTTGGGACAAAGGTTGTGTCATGTCTTTGTATCGGGCATATCGAGCCCCCATACCATACCAGTACTCCACCAAGATAGTATGGTAGATGCATATTGGCCAACACAAGTCAGTGTCGAAAACTTCCCTTTCCACCCTAAAGGCTAGCAACAGGTTTGTGTTGGGTCATGTCCAGCTATATGCATATGAACTACATGTGTTGGACTTGATCTGGAACCCAAGCTACAATATCAAATCTATACCCGTTCATGGACCAACAATAATTGGGCTCCAATTAGTTCTCAGGTATTTGTTGGGCTATTGTGAGTGCGGAGAGAAAGAGGGGCAGGGTATCCCTTTTAAGAATCAAAAGAATGAAAGTTAACTCATTGTCCTTCAGACTGACCAAATTTTGAGAAATATTTCCATAGAAAAATAGCAGACTTCATCCTCTTTAAAAATTTAGCAATATCATTAATAAAACAGAATCAAAATACATCCACTTCAGCAGCCTCTACCTACCATACCGAAAATAAGATTCTTCACCTCTCCCTTATTGAACTCTACCAAATCTCTAGCTCTAGATTCCTTCTAAATTTACTTTTTGCAATTCAATTTCTCACCAAAGCTTTGCTCCTCATTCTCTAAATTTATCAAGGAGACTACCAGTTTTGGAAGTCTCTAAACCAACAGCCTTTCCCCTTTAAAGATAAAACAAGAATGGTCAAACTTATAGAAAGAAATGCACTGTCATTTGGTTAAATATATTCTAACTTTCCATTAAACCAACATCAACAGCAAGGTTCGCCGTTTCGGTACCAGATCCCATACCGGTGAAATTCCACAATAGTGTCGGTATGCCGTACAGTATGATTGTGTCAGTACGGAATGGTTTGGCACATCGGTACAGTATTAGTATAGTACAATACGTCCGTACAGCCCGATACAGGACAGTACCGGCAAATGCTGGTCAGCAGTATCAAAACTGGTGCCAACAGCTTCAGCCCCTACCTGTCTTTAAATATATAGTTAAAGAAGTTGATAGCTTTTCAAGAGATCTCTTTCTAGCTCAATATCAATGTGCTACCACTAATAGTCTTAGACCTTCACCAGAGATGAATCATTTTATGGTGTGAAACTTTTTTTTGAGGAGATTTAAACTACCAGAGCTACATACCTATACTGCATAACATGAAAGAGATAGCATATTGCAACACAAGTAACACCATGCATCAGCAATCAATAATGCCCTTTTCTTTTTCCTTTTTCTTTATTCAGTGAGAGGGGGCTGGGATGAAATCATTCAAAGTAATATGTTGTAACCATTCAAGTAATATGTGCCAAATTTATTTTTTCTTAAAAAAAAAAAACCTTCAAGTATCAGCATGCATCAGAATAGAACAATAAACAAATCCTAACAATTATTCTCGACGATGTATCAAAATTGTAGGAAAAAAATTTCTGTTACATAACCTCTTTTACATAGCTCTATGGCTATGAAAAACATATTTAATACATGCACAAATACAATGAATCCTCTAATATCTGCATTGATTCTTTCAATAACATCACAAAATCATCCTTCTAATTGGATAATCATGCTTCTGCTTAGACTAACATGTTTAATCAATTTCATAAAGCAGCCCAAAATTCTTGGAAAAAATATGTTAAACAAAAAAAAAAAGGAGAAAACTTTAATATCAGCTATGACTGTAGAAGAAGGGGGGAAAAGGCATGTCTAAGCACCACATCAATTGTAATCATGCTTGGTAGTTGATAACTCTTAGTTTCAGATAAGATTCTAGTAACTCAAGTATGTTTTTTTTTTCCCAAATTACACTATGGGTTCTATAATGTGTTAATTTAAGCAAAGTTAAGTGTTCAAGAAAAGGGGCCATTTTATCTATAATTTTTGGGAAACTAAAAAGGTCAGAATGAAAAATTCATGAAAAGTTTTGAAGACAACACATTCAAAATATAGTCCAACTATACTTAACAAATTTAATCTTCAAAGAAAGAAATTTTATTTTCTTTAAAATAATAAAAACTGAAAAAAAAAATCTTTTTTGTGACAATTCGCCAGTCATCTATGGTTAAAGTGTTAATTTTGCACAGATAGCATGGGAAAAACCAGATAATAACTTGCTTGCTGATGGGTTTACCTAAGGCCAGGAAAAAAAAGGCAAAAACCCATGCCAACCTGAGCATTCAAATTTTTACACTCTTCCCCCTTCCCAACTCAGATAAGTTTTTTTTAAAAAAAATGCTGTTGACAACAATGAGAAAGAAGATGAGCTGTAACTATTATAGCTGTTCTGTACTTATCTTTTGTTTCAACCAGTTAATTCCTGAATAAATATACCAAAACTATCTCAACAACTTTGGCAAACAAATAAAAACCAGGACAATATTATTTAGAAAAGAAAATCTGACAAAAGGAGTAAATTTTCAAACAACTATGGGATAACAACTGTCTGCCTTCTTTATTTGCTACATCTTCTTTTTGTTTGCCACAAAAATGTTGGCTTTGTTGATTCATTTCACTATGTATCATTGATCACAGCATAACGGGTATTAAGCTCAAACAATGATAAAAATCAACTAACAGAGCATGAAAAGAAAAGGACGAAAAGAGAGGAAGAAGCCTCCCCCACTTGGCCACTTCCCCTTTCCAGCGGTGTGGTGTGTACATCATGGCAGCAAGTGAGGCCCTGAAAAATCATTAGGTGTCGTTGAATACAATATGACACAAGTTGGTACTTTCAGACATGGTACACACGTTTTCCATTTTCATACAAAATTTCTCCCATCACACCTACTTCAGAAGATGCAAGGAAGGGGGAACCTAAGATCAGAGCCAATGATGAATCTTTTGTCAAGTGCATATGATGAAAAAAATTATTTGGAAAGCTAGCTTTTCACAAGCTTTAATAACTCACCATCTATGCATTTTTGCTCCTAGTTGTAATCATTAGAATCGCTTACTCCCATATAAAACCGAGAAGTATGAACTATTAAGTTTTCCCAGAGTGTCAGATGCTTCGACCTTCGAGAATTTTTTTAAAAAAATAAAATAAGAATTAAAACTTGAAATATCGGTGAGAAATTCTTCATATTAAAATAATCTTGAATTGATACCATATATTACATAAAAGAAGATGTAGTTGGAAAATTGCACTAGTCCTCTTCCCATATTTCTAATCGATCTTTAATTAGCACTTGAAATGGTTAAAAGTGATCAGATTTGCACTAGTGTGTGATGCAAGAGATTTCAGACTAAAGACGCCTTAAACTTCAGTTTATCAAGGAGAGTTGTGTTGGATAAAAGCGTCCAATCTCTTCCCATGACATGACGTCCCTTACTTCCTAGCACGACAAAACCTTAGAACTGCTCCTTTGCTCTGGAAGTTCAGCAATTAATTCTCATCAAAATTTCCATCCTATAATTAGTTCTTACAAATATGATGCTCCTCGGGATCCATCATAATGGCCTAAAAATTTTCAAGTTTACTCACATCGAGGAAGGCAGTAGCCCCTCCACCTACGTCGGACCCCAGCACCGCCAGTGGCTCGAGCTTCGGATTGGCGGTGGGCGGCAGCTCCGCCAACTTGCTCGTCGCGTCGTCCTCCTCCTCATTCAGCTGCAGCATGCGGCGGATGTACGAGGAAAGATCCGAAGATGCATCGCTATTCCCCTAAATTAATTTTCCCGCAACAAAACACATCACGAACGAAGAAAGGGAAGAACGGAGAAAGAAAGAAAGGGAAAGGGGAATTAAAAAAAAAAAAAAAAAAAAAAAAAACGGATCTCACGAGCAAGGAGGAAGCGGTGGAGGCCTCATCGAGCTCGGCTTTCCACTCGCGGAGCATCTGGTGCACCTGCTCCTCGAGGAGGGCGGCGTCGGCAGTGCGGCTCTCCTTGCGGGCGGCCTGGAGGTCGGACAGCAAGCCCTGGAGGTCGTCCACCCGGTTCTTGGCCCTCTCCTTGAGGAGCCGATGGGCCGCCGATCGGCACACGCCGCTCTTCGACCCCTTCCGCATCAGTCTCCGCACCCTAATCCTCCGATCACTAATTGAAGGGAATTCGGTGGAGATAGGCGGAGGAGAGGGACAAGGGAGAAGAAGGAAGAGACCGGTGGATTCGGGCTTTGTTTTTGTTTTTTTTTTTTTTTTCCCTCGAGGGGCGGGTGGGGATATGGGAATCTGGAGGGAATGGGAGTGAGTGCGGATGTGGGCGCTTTTTACTTTTGTTCTGCTGCTGCCTTTGTGGACTCTGAGACTGTAATCTAATATTGGTCTCAAGACGGGAAAGCTTGTGAATTAGCCTATCGCAGCACGAAAGGAACCTCGAAAAGCTACCGTCGCGGAAAGCGGGATGGACCGATGCTCGCGCGCCCAATTTTATATTTTGTTGTGGGGGAGTGCTCTGAGACATCGGCTGGCAAGTCAGCCGAGAGTCGTGGCAGTGGCACGTCTCCATCTGGAAGGCGTGGCACGTCTCCATCTGGAAGGCGGTGCTTGCGGCAGGGAGGATGTGCTCGCATGGGGCGTCGGCTTGAGCCAGGCGCTTTCTGATTTGGAATGGTGACAAGCGACGAGAAGTCAAATGTGGCAGAAATGATTTTAAATGTAATTTAAAAATCAGATTTGATTATATTCTTGATTCCCGATTAAATGAGTTGATGGTCTGGGAAATTCTGATAGTTCCTTAGCCCTGAAGGCTGTTTCTCCACAGAATATGCTCGGACAAAAAAGTAACGTATGACGCAGTAGCTTGGCATCACAAATCGGAATTGGCTTTTAAATCAGAGTTAACTATCCATCTAGATGAGCGCCCGGTGAATGAAATCTATAGTAAAGAACGGCTATGATACATGCCATATAGAATATAATTTCTCAGGTTAGAGTATGTTGCGGTCAATTCCCTCGTCGCCTGGTCGTCGGGAACGAGCGCCTGCAAAAAAAAAGTCCACACTGGCCGGAGACAGCTCCGACGGGAACCCTCCGACGGTCAAATCAGGGAGGAGACTGGGCAACAGTGAGATGAAGACAGAGAGCTCGATTGAGAGAGAAAGAGAAAGGGAGCAAGCCTGAAAGTTTTTCGGAAGGCCCTCTGGCACTGTTGCCTTCCCCGATTTATATAGTGGAGCACGATATGGCGCCGTTATTAATGGCGCGGACAATTGGAGAATTGTCAATTCACTATAGAATGTCAGAGTCGCCGTAAAGGTGTCAAATCGTCATGGGGCCGTCAAATCACTAGGGTTGACAAAGCCATAGGCGGGATAACGCCGCTAGGCGATAGCGCCGCATGCCGTTGTCAGGGCTGACAGTCTCTGGCAATAGTACGGTGATTGGAGAAGTCGACCGACTTTAGGTCGGTGGCCAGCTGAGGGGCGTCGGGTGAAGATTCGGACCCCTCCGGCGGTCAGTCGGGCACGTCGCGGGGGTCGGACATCGGATATACTCTCGGCCAGTCCGTCGGTAGGGAGGGCGGAAAGGGTCTGCCCGACCGACATACTCTCGGCCGGTCGGTCGGTCGGTCGGTCGGTGTATCCCAACAGTTGCCCCCCCCACTCCTGAGCCTGATGTCGCATTAGCCCGCGTCTCCACGCAGCGGGACGTTGGGCGAAAGGAGTGGGGCCAGATTTGCCGACTTCACCGGCGGATGGTTCGGGCAGGTCGACGTCAGACGTCCCGTTGTCCGATGATGGGACGTCAAACAATCTGGTGCCAGGCGATCGGGTGCCGGACGATTCGGTGTCAGGCGATCGGGTGCGGACGATTCGGTGTCAGACGATCGGGTGTCGGCCCTTTTGGGGAACGCAAACCGCCGCCCAGCGCTGGTTCTGGGAGCGCGGGGCGCTGTCAAGCGTCCCGTCGGAACGCGAATCGGCGCGGGCAATTTAATTCCGAATCGCGGCCCTTCCGCCATGCGTCAGGGGTTATCGGGCCGGCGTCCTTCGCATTTAATGAAGGCGGCGTGGCCTTCCCGGGATGGGTGCGCCGAACCGTCGGGCCGAAAGGGGGCCCGGATGCCGCCACGTGTCGTCCATCCGAGAAATCTCGATCGCGTGGCGTCATCTCGGCCGTTGAGCGGCCCTATATATATAGGGTCACTCATGCTTGAAGCTTCATTCCTGACGATTTGCTGCGGAGACTCTGCCCAAGCGATCCTTCCGTCGTCGCCGGCAGCCGCCTCCTCTTCCTCTCTCGCAAGGGTCCACCCGGGGTTCGTGCTTCTTCCTGTTTTGCCCTAGCTTCCCTTTAAACCTTCTTTCTTGCTTCTCCTTCTCCTTTGGTCTTGTCTTCCTCTTGGTTCTGGTGTTATGGCCGGAACCTCATCTCAGGGGGCTCGATCGGGAAACCCGACCGATGACCCTCGGTCGACTCCGAAAGTTGAGGTTTCCTCGCTTTCGGGCCGAATGTTGATCGGCTTCGGGATCAGTATCGTATCCCGGAGCAGTTCCAACTTTCCGCCCCAGGGTCGGCGGTCGGGTTAACAACCCTCCGGCGGGCCAGGTGGCGCTGTACGTCGAGGACCTCCGGGCTGGTCTTCGGCTTCCGATTCCGGAGTTCGTCCGGAATCTGCTGGATTATTACGGACTTTGTCCGGCGCAACTGGCGCCGAACTCTGTTCGGCTAATAATTAGCTTCGCCTTGTTGTGTCAGCTTCTGCCGACCAACCCTCGTATCTCTCTCTTCGGGCATTTTTTGTCCTCCGACCCCACCCTAAGGCCCGAGGGTGGTGGCTCTTCAACCCCCGGAAGGGCCTTTCCTTCATCACTGGCCTTCCATCGTCCATTCACGGGTGGAAGAACCAGTTTTTCTTTGTTTCTTCAACTTCTCCCTGGGGCTTCCCTTCTCATTGGGGCGCGCCCGAACCGAGGCGAACGAGAACAACCGGGTGGAGGCGGACGACCGGGAGGACTTCCACCGACTCAAGGACATGTCGGTCCCGAAGCAGAGGGAGCTTGTTACCGAACAAGCCCTCTATGACGCTGGCCTGAGCTTGGTCCCCCGTCTAGGTATCGCCCGATCCATCGGTTGTCTTTTTATTTGGCATTCGTTTCCGTGCATATATTAATCCTTTTGTCGGTATCGCAGGGACACCGCCGAGGATGAGGCCGACCGACCTGAAATCCGATAATATGCGGCGAGGAAGAGGCCGGCATCGGGGGCCGGACCTTCACGACCACCGAAGAAACCCTCCACAGCGGTGCCGACCGTCGCGGCGTCGGCGACCGATCAGTCGGAGCCGGTGATCGCACTCTCGGCTCCGACGGTGCAACCGGACGGGAGGAAGCGGCTGAAGGAACGTCGGCGGCTTCGCCGACGGGAGTGGCGTCGGATGCCATTCGGGAACCTGAACGCTATCCGACGGCGTCTGCAGCTGCAACGGGGGGTGCTGCGTCAAACTCGAGCATCCCCTCCTTACCGGATCCACTGGCTGGGGTGGCCGATCGGGGGAAAGCCCGATGGACCCCGCTGACGACACAAGGTCGGGGAGTCGCACTGCGCCGCCGGCGCTCAGTTCCCCGAAGGAGCGTCGGCACTGGCGACCACAACCTGGCCAGGAGGCTGTGCCAGGGATCCTCCTCCCAGCCGACGTGGAGGTGCTGAGATCTCGGCAAGTGACCGAGATGCTATCTTCGTTCTACCCGACCATGGTCGGGGTAAGTTCTACTTCGCCTCCTTTTTCTTTAGTGTTTTCATTACTTCGTTTTCCTGACGTGGTGCCCGCTTCCGCAGCTGATCTATACCATGTCCGAACTTGAAGCCGGGTACCGGAGGTTCGGAACGTCGGGCGGCTTGGAAGGACAGGGCGGCGGCCGCCGAAGCCGATCGGGCGATGCTGGTCGAACACCTGAAGCAGTCGACCGACCGGGAAGCGAAGTTGGTGGACGAGGTCTCTCATCTCGGGTCCGAGCTCAAGTCGGCCCGAAAAGAAGCAAAGCGCAAGGGTCGGACTGCGCACCGTCTGCGGCGCGAGCGGGACGGCATCGCCGCCGAGCTCGAGGCCGAACGCGAGCAGCTCCGGGTCAGCCTGGAGAATCTCGCCAAGGCTGAGGAGGACTTGTCGATTGCCCAGGCCGATGCCGACATAGCGAAGGCAGAGGCAGAGTCGGCGAAGGACTCTCTCGATCGGGCGGAGGCGGAGGCGAGGTCAGCGAAGGAGTCGGCGAGTCGGGCGGTGGACGACTTCCGTGGCTCCGACCGGTACCGAGAGGAGCTACTGGAGTCCGACTTCATGTCGTACCGGGTGGGGTACGAGGATGGTCGGGATGCAGTCCAAGCCCTGTACCCGAGCTAGACCTCAGCGGCATCATCCCACCGGGGGTCGAGGATCAAGCCACGAAGGAGATGGCTGACCCGTCGTCGGGAGGCGTCGTCATGGTGGGAGAGGCCGTCCCGAAACAGGTTGCTGAAGGAGAGGCGGCCCTGACTTCTGGCCAGGCCCCGACCCGTGATCCGGCGCCGACCGCAGTCCAGCACCGACCGACGATCCAGTTTCGGACCGTCGACCCAGTGCCGATCGCGGTGGATACACCGGTCATCCCCGAGCTTCCGTCAGTCGAGGAGATTGACTCCGAAGGATGATCGTGGCCTCGTCCTCTTTTATCATTTTTGCTTTTCTTAGCACACTTGTAACCGGGCTTCGGCCGATTTTGTAACCGAATGAACTTAAGAACTTTCTAGTTTCTCTTTCGACTTCCCTTTCCCGCCTGCTGGGATGTGCTTGTAATCGCGGGGTCATGAGGTCGGGGATAGCAGCCTTGGCGTGCCGCATTAGGACACCCAATCATCACCCCGAGTCGTTAGTTGAGATAGTCGGCGGTTCAGTGTGTGGTAAGCAAGATGAACCCCGACCACTAATCGCCCGTTTCAGGACCTAGATCGAACATCCGTCGTTAGGCCGCAAACCGAATGCCAGAGTCGAACGCACGTCGTCCTGGCGTGGGTCGGGGGTCGACCGACTTTAAGGCACAGCGCGCTGAGTCGGCCGCACTGGCGGAGTCGAAGGTCGTTCGTGGGGAAGAAAGTCTACCGACTTTCGGGGCATTCTGATGACCCGAATGTCATTCCGACGTGATCGATCAGACTGCGTCTGCTACATTGCCGCACGCAGTCGACGCGCTGGTCGGGAAGGCGACGGTAAGCCGAGCTCCCCTCACCCAGACTTTGGTCGGGCGCTTGTGTAGCGCTGTGTGATAAACGATGGTAAGCCGAATATCCTTCGACCGACTTCGACCCGGTCGGTAAGTCACGAATGCAGCGTTGGTTGCGTTGGCGCCTTTGCCTTTCCTGGTCGGAGCAGGATCGGCAAGTTGGCTGATCGTTCTACCCGAACGTTCTAGCCGAAAGTTGTAGAAGGAGTGTAACTCCCATTTTCGCAAATGCGTCGGTTCTTTTAAACGTTCGACGAAACACCGACAGCCAGTCCGACGACCCGAAGTAGAACGTAAAGTCCGCGTCGGGACGTCGAGCGCCAAACCCCAGTTGAAGGGTCGAAATTCCAGACTCCGAAGTTTAAACTGAGTTCGTATTCCCAATGGGGGAGGTACAGATTTCACTGATGGTACAACCTCAGATTATCGGCGTTCCAAGTACGGGGGATGGTTTTCCCTTCCAGGGTTTTCAGTCGGTAAGCTCTCGATCCGTAGGCGTCAGCCACCTTGTAGGGTCCCTCCCAATTTGGGGACAATTTTCCCGATCCGAGGGTTTTGAGACCTCCGCCCTTCTCAAGACCAGGTCTCCAGGTCGAAAGAGCTTTGGCTTTACCCTGGCGTTGTAGTATCGGGCCACCTTTTGTCGGTAGGAAGCCATACGAAGTTGGGCCTCGCGGCGGAGCTCGGGCAGGAGGTCCAAGTCGGCCCTCCGACACTTGAAGTTCTCCGGCTCACGGTATTGCTCGACCCTAGTTGATGGCAACCCGATCTCCAGCGGGATCATGGCTTCCGTTCCATAGGCCAAGCTGAAAGGTGATTCTCCGGTCGGGATACGGGGTGTCGTCCGGTACGCCCACAGGACGGAGTTCAGCTCTTCGACCCAGAGGCCCTTGGCTTCATTCAATCGGATTTTGAGCCCGTGCAATATGGTTCGGTTGGTCACCTTGACCTCGCCGTTGGACTGTAGATGCCCGATCGAGGTTAGTCGGTGTATGATGTGAAATCTTGCGCAGAAGTCTCTGAAGTCCTGGTTGACGAACTGCCGCCCATTGTCGGTAATGATGGTGTTTGGCAGTCTGAACCGAAAGATGATGGACTTCTGTACGAAGTCTTCCATCTTTCGCTCAGTGATTTGTGCCAAGGGTTCGGCTTCCATCCATTTCATGAAGTAGTCGATCGCGACGATGATGAATTTTCGTTGTCCGAATGCTGGGGGAAAAGGTCCGAGTATGTCGATTCCCCACTGGGCGAAGGGCCACGGGGCGATGACCGGAGCAAGCTGGCTGACGAGTCGGTGCTGTATGTTGGCATACTTCTGGAATGGTTCGCACCTCCGAACCAATTCAGCAGCGTCCTTTTCATAGTGGGCCAGTAGTAGCCCTGTCGCAGGACTTTGTAAGCCAGAGTCTTGCCCCCCAAGTGATCGCCACAGATTCCTTCATGTACCTCTCTGAGGGCATAGTCCACGTCGGTCGGCCTCAGGCACTTCAGCAAGGAAAGAGAGAATGACCTTTTATACAGTCGGCCGTCGATCATTACGTACTGGGAAGCCACCCACCGGAGTCGTTTGGCCTCTGTAGGGTCTTCGGGGGTAGATCCGTCGGTCAGGTAGTGAGCGATCGGGTCCATCCAGCTCGGCTCCACCGCCAATTGCAGCACCTCTTCGACCCGGTCGACGCTTGGTCGCTCAAGACTTTCCACGAACGTCCGGCCCAAGGTGCAGTAGTCGGACGTCACGAGCCTGGAGAGCGCGTCAGCCCTAGCATTTTTCGCCCTGGGGATGTGGGAGATCTCGAAGTACTCGAAGGGCGCCACGAGATCTTTCACTTTTCGATGGTACATGACCAGGGTCGGATCTCGTGCTTCGAACTCGCCTTTGACCTGCCCAACGACCAGCTGAGAGTCGGAGAAGACTTTGAGTCGGTCAACCCCGAGCTCCAATGCTAATTTCAAACACGCGACGAGCGCCTCATACTCGGCTTGATTGTTGGAGGCCTTAAAGTCGAATCGGAGGGCGTGCTCAGTAACCACCCCCTCCGAGTTGGTGAGTAGGAAACCGACCCCGCTTCCTTGAGCATTGGAAGCTCCGTCGATGTGCAACACCCAGGCCGAATTGGGGTCATAGTCGGAGGTCCCGACCTCCACGGGGCTTCCCTCCCCCGACGGTAGGTCGGTCGTCGGGCATTCGGTGATGAAGTCGGTCAGAACCTGAGCTTTGAGGGCAGGTCGTGGCCGGTATTGGATGTCGAACTCGCTCAATCTTACAGCCCATTTCGCCAGCCGTCCTGATGTGTCGGGGCGGTGCAAGATGGCTCTCAGGGGCTGGTCGGTGAGGACCACGATGGCGTGTGCCTGGAAGTACGGACGGAGTCGCTGTGCCGAAATGACTAGGGCGAAAATCATTTTTTCTGCTTTCGAGTACCAGTCTCGGCTTCGTGGAGTACCTTGCTGACATAATATATCAGTTGGTGGACCCGGTTCTCGTTCTCTCGGACGAGCACCGAACTAACTGCCTCCGGGAAGTAGCCAGGTAAAGGTACAGGACCTCCCCGACCTCCGGTCTCATGAGGAGCGGCAGGGAGGCCAGGTACCTCTTCAGTTCCTCCAAGGCTTGCCGGCACTCGTCCGGCCAGGAGAACTGCTTGGCTTGTCGCAAGGTTTTGAAGAACGGGAGGCATCTCTCAGCCGACCGAGAAATGAATCGGCTGAGCGCGATGATCCTTCCGTTGAGCTGCTGCACCTCCTTCTTGGTGTCCGGGTGTCACATGTCGATGATGGCCCTGATCTTCTCGGGGTTAACCTCGATTCTCCGCTGTGAGACGAGGAATCCTAGGAACTTCCCCGAGGTCACTCCGAAGGCGCACTTGATCGGGTTCAGCTTCATCAGGTGTCGTCGTAGAGTGCGGAAGGTTTCTTCGAGATCTCGGACATGATCCGGAATTTGTGCACTCTTTACCAGCATATCGTCGACGTACACTTCCATGTTGCACCCGATCTGGTCTTTAAAGACCTTGTTGACCAGTCGTTGGTAGGTGGCGCCAGCGTTCTTCAGCCCGAACGGCATTACTCTATAGCAGTAGAGGCCCTTGGCGGTCACGAAGGCGGTGTGTTCCTCGTCTTCGGGCGCCATCCGGATCTGGTTGTACCCTACGAAGGCGTCCATAAAGCTGAGCAGTCGATAGCCGGACGTCGCATCCACTAGCTGGTCGATCTTTGGTAGCGGGAAGCTATCCTTCGGACAGGCCCGATTCAAATCGGTATAGTCGATGCAGATCCTCCACTTTTCGTTGGCTTTTTTCACCATTACGACGTTGGTGAGCCAATCAGGATAAGTGGTCTCCCTGATGAAGCCTGCCTCGAGCAGCTTATCCACCTCCTCGTCGATGGCCTTCTATCTTTCTGGAGCGAAAGATCTTTTCTTCTGCCTCACCGACCTCATTGACGAGTCAATGTTGAGCCGATGGGTCATCGTCTTCGGGAGAATTCTCGATATGTCCGCCGCCGACCAAGCGAATACGTCGGTATTTGCCTTCAGTAGCTCTGCCAAATGTTGCCGCTCAGGGTCGGATAATTGAGACCCGATCCACACCTTTTGGTCAGGGTTCCCTGCTATCGTGATGGGAATGAGCCATTCGGCCGGCTCGCCTCGCTCTTCTTCCTCCCGTTGGTCCAGCTTATCGACCGTCAGGGGGCCTTTCGATTCGTTGCTTTGAGTGGAGATCTGAAAGCATCGACGGGCGAGGTGTTGATCTCCGTGCATCTCCCCGATGCCGTTTTTGGTCAGAAACCGAATCAGGAGATGGTACGTCGAAACTATCGTCTTGAGGGCATTCAGTTCGGGTCTTCCGAGTATGGCGTTGTAGGCCGAGGGCACCTGGACGACCGTGAAAGTCAGGAGGACCGTGCTTTATCGTGGTTCGATACCGACCGTCACGGACAGAGTGACTTCTCCTTCCGTTGTGACTGCATCCCCGACGAAGCCTATCAGGGGCGTAGAGACTCTCTTGAGTCGGTCGGCCGACAGTCGCATCCGTGAGAAGGTCGAGTAAAACAGAACGTTCGTTGAACTTTCATTATCTACAAAAATTTTTTTTACATCATAATTGGCTATTGTTGCCGAGACAACAACAGCATCATCATGGGGGATTTGGATGCCCCGAGCATCTTCTTCCGTAAAAGCAATTACATCATCCGAGCGTGGCTTCTTCATTGGCTCCCCCCCAGCAGACGTCCCCGGGCCCAACCGTTTGAAATCATATTGATGACCCCGACCGTTGGTCGGTTATCGGTCGCCTCTTCAGTCGGCTGTGGTCTACGGTCGGCAACCGATCGAGTCGGCGGGTTCCTCCGAAATTTGCTGAGGTACCCCCGACGGATGAGGGCTTCGATCTCATCCTTAAGCTGGATGCATTGCTCGATATTGTGGCCGTGGCCTCGGTGGAATCGACAGTATTTCCGTCGGTCGAGGCCCTTTGCCTTCAAAGGCGGAGGCCGTCGCAGGTACTCTTCCCCTTCGATCTCCATCAAAATCTGCGCACGAGGAGCAGAGAGGGGAGTGTAGGAATCGTATCTGGGGCGTGTCGGCCTCGGGCTCCGACGTCGGGGCGACCTCTGGTCTTGTCGTGGGGGTGATACCCGACCGTCGATCGGGGGCCTGCCAGGCACAGCAGGGTCCCGACCCTTTCTCCGTTTCTCCTTCGGGCCTTTAGGCTCGGTCAGGCGTCTGTCGGAAGCTCCCTCGTCCGCGCGCATGTACTTGTACGCGCGCTCCAGCAACTCAGCGTACGTCCGGAGGAGGATTTTATCCAGGAAGTAGGTAAATCGGGATGCCCTCAGCCCTCGTTTCATGGCCGAGATGGCCATGTCTTCGTTGAGGTCCCGAACCTCAAGTGTGGCCGCGTTGAATCGCGCCACGAAGTGTCGGAGCGTCTCATTTTCTCCTTGTTTAAGAGAGAAAAGACTGTCCGATGTTCGAGGCGGCTTTCGGCTGGTGCTGAAGTGGGCCACGAAGGAGTGCTCGAGCTGTCTGAAGGAGTGGACGCTCCCCGATCGAAGACCGGAGTACCAGGCCCTAGCAGCTTTGCGTAGCATGGCGGGGAAGCCGATGCAAAGGAGAGCGTCGGTTGCCCCTTGGATTGTCATGAGAGCTTTGTAGCTCTCCAGGTGGTCGATGGGGTCGGTGGAGCCGTCGTAAGGCTCCACGTGCGGCATCTTGAACCGACTGAGGATCGGTTCGTCAAGGACAAGTCGGGAGAGAGGTTGGGCGGTCTGGAAGTCAACATCGTTCGAGGACTTCTGCCCGTCCACCTGTAACTGGGCAAGCCGACGGTCGATCTCGTCGAACCTGCATTCGTAGTCGTCGATCCGTTGGTGTTGGGAGACCGCAGGAGTAGAGTCTCCGGAAGAGTCTGAGAGAGAGGCGGACGGCGTTCGCGGCCGCTTCTCCTTCCTCGCTCGTTCTAGTTGGGAGGGGGAATGCCGTCGGGGCCGATGGGTGTCGCGCCACGGCCGCCCCTCCTCCTCTCTGTGGGAGCGCTGTGGTAGGTGCTCCTGCGGAGGCGACGGAGATCGATGCGGGCATCGGCGGCTGCTCCTAGAGGGCATCAGACGTGCCGCCGGTTGCCCGACCGGTGATGGCGGCAGCTGGACCGGCTGTTGCTGGAGGCTCTTGACCGCGTCCGTCAGCACGGTCATCTGCCGCACGATCGCCGCGATCTGCGCCTCCGTGGTCACCACGGGGTGCGGTGAGCTGGGTTCCGCCGCGGAGGGTGGAGGAGAGGCTTCTTCCCGACGGGAAGAGCGCCTCGCCGACCCGGTGACCCTCGATCGCTGAGCTCTCATCTTTGTCATCTCAAATTTTGTGGGGATAGCATACCGTAACGTCCTGTACGTGTGCCCCCCTACCTGGCGCGCCAATCTGTTGCGGCCAATCCCCTCGTCGTCTGATCGCCAGGAACAAGCGCCTGCAAAAAGAAAGTCCACACTGACCGGAGGCAGCTCCGACGGGGACCCTCCGATGGTCAAGTCAGGGAGGAGACTGGGCAACAGTGAGATGAAGACAGAGAGCTCGATTGAGAGAGAGAAAGAAAGGGAGCAAGCCTGAGAGTTTTTCGGAAGGCCCCCTGGCACTGTTGCCTTCCTCGATTTATATAGTGGAGCACGGTATGGCGCCGTCATTAATGGTGCGGACAATTGGAGAATTGTCAATTCACTGTAGAATGTCAGAGTCGCCATAAAGGTGTCAAATCGCCATGGGGCCGTCAAATCACTAGGGTTGACAAAGCCATAGGCGGGATAATGCCGCTAGGCGGTAGCGCCGCATGCCGTTGTCAGGGCTGACAGTCTCTGACAGTAGTACGGCGATTGGAGAAGTCGACCGATCTTAGGTCGGTGGCCAGCTGAGGGGCGTCGGGTGAAGATTCGGACCCCTCCGACGGTCAGTCGGGCACGTCGCGGGGGTCGGACATCGGATATACTCTCGGCCGGTCCGTCGGTAGGGAGGGCGGAAAGGGTCTGCCCGACCGACATACTCTCGGTCGGTTCGTCGGTCGGTAGGACGATCGGTCCGTCGATCGGTCGGTCCGTCGGTTCGTCGGTTGGTCGGTCGGTTGATCGATCGGTGTATCCCAACAGTTGTCAACCAGAAATATAGCAGGCAACACAGCTAAACCTTCTTAGGGATTTAAATAGAGATACACGAGCAGTGATCGTATAGGATGGTCCATCAAAGAAACAATTAAGGTGGCCGGTTCTGTGCCCATCTACGAGAAGGAAAAAGCCATCAGGAATAACGTGCAGGTTACCGACGAGTGGGTTATAGACCACCACAAGACCCAGATAAAGCAAAATAAATCATCAACCGATGCGTCTGTACCTCCCTAATGCTGTTAGTAGACCATACACCAAGGCCTAGTTCCTTCGATAGAGCAACAGAATGCAACAATGACGGCCGGTGTGTCCTAATTTATCCTCTATTTCTATTTGTTCATGTTAGTACACCCGATTCACGGTTAGCCTCCTGACTATGTGCCGATATTTGATGGTAGATTGTTAAAGCTGGATCACCAAATGAGTTTCGATTCAACTGTAACATCTATAATTGGCATCATGGAATACAGCCAACTGTCAATCAGCAAGCTGATTGATTGTCGGTGAATCCTGACTGTCTTCTCAGACAACAACTTATTTTAATGATTCGATCGACTGTATGACCGATACACAGTCGGTATATTAGAAATCACCAGTGCAAAGAGCGTAACGGCCACATACTATGATTATTAGTGGGCATTAACTGTCCATCTTACGATCATATAGTGCCGAGATAAATGAAACCCCACATGTCTAATCGTTACAAACAGTTACACCCAATTTACCTATTTAAGAGAGAGGTAAGGAGACAGTAAGGATAAGATATATTGGACTGATACTCTACCAAAATCTACTTTCATTTATCCTGCTCATCACTCTCTGCTGACTTAAACATCAGATCTTCATCGGACACTGCTCCAATCAGTATAGACTTGTTTTGTCGATCGCTCGTTATTAGACTCAAACATATCTGAAAATTGACCGCAATAGTTCACAAAATAGAACAGCCCTTCTGCGGCTTTTCCCTCTTCTTCTTTTGCTCAGGGGGCTGAAGTACAACTTTAATAGCTGCATCGAAGGCTGCCTTAACATTCTGCACAAAAACTTAATTGTATAAGCATGAAGCACTATCCAAATGGCAAAGACATGCAAAGATAAAAGAAACAACATACTTGCTGTGTTTTTGAGCTGCACTCAATATAGGGAGGAGCATCTATCAGCTTCCCAAGCTCTTCTGTCTTGAATAATAAGGGAGTGTTTGGTTGGGAAGAATGGGATTCTGGAATTGGAATCAGAATGGATGACTCCCATTTCGACTGTTTGGTTGGAAAGAATCCTATTTCGATTTCGATTCTGGGATAGAATGGGAATGGCTCAATCTATATAAAACTCAATCCCTATTTTTCTCTATGGATTCAATTTTTCATTCTAATTTCGATTTTGATTTTGATTTCGGTCATGAACCAAACGCTTGAGGAGATTTGATCATTCCAAATCTGATTCCAAATCATTTCGATTTCTATTTCTATTTTGATTTCGGTTATAAGCCAAACACCCCTTAAATGTGAACAAGTCATATGCAGCACTTTTATGATGCTGATTTGGTTTAGAGCAGGGACCGGGAAGCAGGTAATGTCATTGGTTATTTGCCCCACTAGTCTACGGAAACTCAAATCATGCAAACTAATAAGTTGGTTCTTTTTTTGGTGAGAGGGAAAGGGTATACAAGCCAAGATTTTCAGCACATCATATAAATATGTTGAATTTGCTGGTATTCAACTGCCTATAACTTTATAAATTACCAATAACTTTATAAATTATATATATATATATATATATATATATATATATATATATATATATAATGTTTTAATTCCAAAAATTATTTTTCTCCCGGCATTATCAGAAGATTATTGAGCCAGAGATTTGCCTAGCTATTGAACGGTCCTTCAGCATGTGTAAGATGCTAGAAGAGTAGAAGGCGAACTTTATAACTCTCATTATTGGGTATTCATATGCAACTGAGTCATTTTGCTTTAGGCCTATAATCCTCATTATCACCCTTAAGAATATCACAGCAAAGTTGCTCATAAATAGAATGAAGAATGTTCTAAATTTGCTGAAAAGTGCCAATCAATATGCCTTTGTCCCAAAGAGAAATATATCTCACAATATTTTTGTTATTGATTAAATTATATATGATCTTAACTAAGGTTCCAACAACTACGGTCTTATAACTATCGAACATGATATAGAGAGGATATGGCAAGATGCATCGGGATTTCTTAAGTCAAGATGAATGGATTCAGTTGGTGGTTGGATGTTCGTGACGATCAACTCTTCTGATCATGATGCTCTCCTGGATGCATTGTTTGATTTGGGGTCTATATTCAAAACAAAAGGGAAAAAGAGGTGGTTCTTAAGAGGAGTTAGCATCTGGTGATGCTTGGGGGTATCACAATAAGAATATTAGACTTACTAGGGATGAAATAATGCAAGTAAGAGGATATTAAAACCCAGAGAAATATATGCATATGGCTTAGATAGAGTTGTCTATATTTTGGTTGTGGTCCCAACGCAAGATTTACTCTTGCAAGTCATGCTGATTTAAAATTTATTTTTAACAAAAATATGATAAGAAATTAAGGGCTTCTTGCCTCCATGTATATTTTATGATCTTGTAGAAATCAATTATGATTTTTCCATAATTATACTCTATCGCAATTGGTTGAATTGGAGAATTCATAAGTTCCTTAGAAAAACCACATGAACGAGAAGACTGAAGCAAAGGCCGAGCTGAGTACAAAGCTCCTAAGAGTAAATTTCTTTTGAAACACCATGGAAGTTTACAAATTTCTTTAGATTAGCTATTTTCATATGGGTCCTAAGAAACCAATAGGATCATAGGAGAAAAATAAATGCCTAGAGTAAGGATTATCTTAGTCACGAATACAAGTTTGTATGTAGTCATGAAATAAATTTATTCAGAATAAATGAGTCAGCTTTTCTCAAGCCTATTTTACTTCACAACCAACTACTTGACTGTGCCCGATGACACAGTAAATACTTGGATCTAGGAAAGTAACATTATAAGTTTTTTCTTTTAAATATTTATTTTGATCTCAAAATAAGGTGGTTAAATTAGTTGTTTTATTTGATATTTAGTGGGTACAAGTAGAAAAATAAGCTCAAAAAACTTTAATTTTTTTTAATCCTCTGGCACAAAAATATAATTGTTTTAGATGGCATAACCGTACTTGGAGAATATGAATAAAATTTTTCCAACGTTCCCGGGCGTCGCGTGGCTCCATCTTATCGGTCGTTCCGAGCTCTCCCAGCTTCCCGAGCCCTCGCGAACGCCCACCTCCTCCCAGCGCTCCTCGCTGCCACCCCCCGCCGGTCTCCGCCGTCGTTTTCCTCCCCATCGTCACCGGCATCGGCCTTCGCCTTCCGATCTCCTTCAGGTGCTTTCCTTCGAACTCCTAATGTGCCATTTTTTTTTTTTAACCTCCGAAGCTTTCTCGAACTCTCGATCGCGTGATTTTTTTTCCTTCAAACCCTGAGGTATGCCCTCATCCAACCTGTGCCCCTCTCTCATCGAGATGGATCCGCTTCGCCTGAGCCTCTGTCCACCCTTCTTTCTCTCCCTATATTGAACTGTATAAATTGTAATTTTTGTAGCCAAGGAAGAATCCTTTCGATGGAAAATCTCCAAACCCTCCAAAATATCATGCTTCTACCAAGATTAAGCTCTCAAAACCTCAAGGGACCAACTCGCACCGCCACAACTCGCACAAAATCCTATATGCTTGAGAAAAAACCCCAACCGCAACCTAAGAAACACCTCCGATCTCCCTCAGGTGCTCTCCTTCCCACAGATCTCCGAAAAATGAAAAGAATAAGAAGCCAAAAGAAAAAATATCAATTTATGTGGGAAAAGGTCTTACCTTTTAATCTTTTCCGTCTTTCCTTTGTTTTTGTTGATTATTCCTATGTTTTCTACCGGTGCTTCCTATGTTTTTTTTTTTCCGTTCTCAGGAGTCTCAATTGGGTGGGAGGCTTGGAGAAGCCGAATAGGGAAGTTTAGACGATAGAAAAGGTCTTACCTTTTAATTTTTTCCATCTTTCCCTTGTTTTCGTTGATTTTTCCTACGTTCCCCTGGCGCTTTGTCTGTTTTTCCGTTCAGGAGTCTCAATCGGGTATAAGAGTTTCAAAGATATAAATATATTATCAATTAATTTATTGAATAAAGTAGTGGTTACGCCATCCAAAGATTTAGGGATCAAATCCTCTCATCCTTCAATTATATACATATTTCAAAAGTTTTTTTTATTTATAAAAAAAATTAAAATGAAAGGTAGAACCGTGGTTTTGTCTGAATTTTCTTTTAAAAAAAAACTTAGATTTCTCTGTCATGATGGCTGCAAAAAATTAACAGAGACAATCACACTAATTTAGTTTATGATGGCTGAGTTTGATTGCTTTTGACAAATGAGAGGGATGATACCGTTTAGCAAAAGAAAAAAAAAAAAACATAAACATTAAAGATCTAGAAATGATCTCCACAAAAAAGTGTCTTCACACCTCAATTCTAACAAGTATGTCTACCATGTTATTTGCTGATGTGAAGAAGACGTATAAGAACCATAACCCTACTACAAGAATATCCTAAGCTCTTAACTTCAACTGGTGATATGGTAGTGATGCATTCACTAATATGAGAGGGATGGTGCTAATTTTTATTAATAGATTCAGAATTAATTTCTTCTGATACTATGATTGATGCATTGTCTTAACAAAGTACTTGAAAACTATTTTCTATTATATACATATGAATGCTAATGTTTGTGAGTGTATATGTATATAAGTGTATCTGCTTATTTATATGAGATAGATGGTTCTAATTTGATTAATAAACTTGGCTTTAATCTTTTTAGATACTGTGGTTAATTTATTCATTTAATAGAGTACATGAAAACTAATTTCTAGGTGTACATTGAGTGCATAGTGACATGATACAGTTTGGAAAAATATTACATGAAGCTCATCGTATAATTTCAAGCTGTGTTCATATGATTTTTCAGATATGTAGTTATTAGTTAATAATTACAAATATTATTTGAAGTGACTAAGAGACAATTATGACTTAGGTTTCGCTGAATAGGTGATTATGCTATATTATGCTCTATCCCAATGATAACAATGAAAGAAATATTACTAATTTAATATCTTTTTTTCAGAAATAAATGGAGTATCTATTCTTTGCAGGTGACTATGTACTTTCATCTAGATTTCTTAAGCAGATTTATCTTCTAAGGTATTTGTTGAATTTGACTCTTTATCTCCATGTTGATAAATGAAAATTTGTAAATTTTTGTTTTATTTTGTTTTCTTAAAATTTATTTTGTCATGTTATTTGTTAAGTTGATTTACTGGTTTGTTTTTCTATATCTTTGAACCCATGCAAAGGTTTGCTGTTTCTTTTGGTTATCATGAGATCTTTCACTTAGGCCAAGGGAAGAGAGATAAGCAAAGCTTGTAGTTTTTTTTTTTTTAATGTATACAAAGTTCTATTTGACTTTTTTTTTTTACTTTGCATGAGGAGAGTGCTTCAAATCACCTTTATTTTGCTTCTTCTGCATCTTCCTTGAGTGGATTTTATTTACAAAATTAGAAAGACTCTATGGAACTTTACCCAAAGGCTTTGTTTTTAAGGGTTTTATATTTTGCTTTCTATTTACATGGCTCCATGAAATTTATTCAGCTACATGGAGCTTTCTATTTTTGTAAATAAAAAAACTATAAGTTTTGCTTATCTCTGTGTCCTTACTATTTTTTCTACTACTCAATTCTTCGTGTAGCTCGCTACCTTGCTGCAGTAGTCACATGGCATCCACTCCGACCTCTTCTCCTCCCCTATTTATATAAAATGAAAAAAAATAGCTTCAATCAAATTTGTTTATTCTTTTTTCATCAATGCTTATAATCTTTTTTGATCTTTTTTCACTTCTAGCAATGACGAGATCGAAAAAATAAAATAGAAGTGAAGATTCTAGTATTCTCCTCGATCAAGGTTAAAAAAAAAAAAAGAAGAAATTTATGGTATTTTTGTATGAAAAAAATTTAATTATAATTATATTTTTGTTAAAAAAATGTATTTATGTGCCATCTGAATCTTGATATAATAGCAGTTTTTTTATAAATAAGCAATCTAGACAAACATATCAAAATTTTGTACAGCATCTAATAATTAAAAAAACTATAACTTTATTATCACTATTTTTTTGTTAATTTTTTTATTATTTAATTCAATTCTGCTGCATAGTGTGGGTTACTTACTAGTGCAACCATCAAAATCCAGCAACATAAGAAACCTGAGGGAAATTACAGACCCAATTCCAAACTGGCTGAAGCAACTGAGCCGACCCCTGCTATTAGAAGACCCTCCCAAGCCCCTGAGAGATGGAGTTTGAGCACCCAAGGCAATGCACCTCTCATCTTGAGAGGAAACCCCTACATGCCCCCACTCACTGCCATCGATCCCCCCAATTGACCCCATTCCCATCTCCTACAATTAATCACCAAACCCCCCATTCAGTAACTCATTCAAATCCACCTGATCATCCCCCTCCTCTCAACAAATCCCCATCTTCTCTCAGTTTCAAGAACTCCGATCGCCCTTCCATCCCCAATTTAAACCCTAGAGCTCCATCTGAGACCTTGCACTCTTTCGATGTATCCGGCTCTCTTGATTTCTTGATTCTTGAGTCGGTTCTTTTGGCTTTCATTTGACCTTTCCATCAGCCTTTCCTGTTCACTGTGTATGAGTTGATACAATTAAACTATCCCATTCAAAATCTTCTTAAAATAATAGTTACATGCAGGGATCATCACTTACCAAAGAGATGGATTCAGGGTCCAGAAATGAGGATGTTGTTGGTTACAACACCACCACTGCCAAGAAGGCCCGTCTGCAATCGATGCTTTCCGCTCTCCTTGATGATCCCATACTATCTGATGTTCCAAAGAAGCCGACACTGGCAGATGTTGACACCTTGATCAACTTGGAGTTAGGCAGCGCGATGAAAATATCCGTTGTTAAGATGGATAATACCTCCTTTGGTATGTTGTCTTAAATCAAGAAACTATCTGACATTGCTCATCGTAATTTTTTCAAGATCTCCAGCTTTGCTTCATAGTGCCGTATGCTTATTGTCCTTTTGTTCATGACTTTTTTTCTTCGAGACTAGTCCTTTATTTTGGACTGACTGATGGTAATGGATTTAGTAATCAAAGCCAGCTTGGATGTTAAAATATGTTGTATATATCTAACTAGTGTTTTGGAAGTTTATTATTCCTATTTGTTGCCAATAGTATGCGATATTTTAACGGTCCTTTGATGCCTTGACATCATATTTTGTTTCAGGCTTTCAATCATTATGTGCATTCCAAGGTTCCATGTTAACCACTGTTGTGGATTATCTACTCCCTGCATGATATGGTGGTTATTCTCAGAGACATGCTGTTGTATGTTGACCAATTATCTGGTCATTTAGTGAATTAGTTTTCAAAGTCTAATCACTGCAGTATTGTTAACTAATCCTCAATTTAACTCAAAAAAGAATTAATTCGGTGTGTTATCTTATGGTCAGTTTTCTGCCATAAGATTTTAACAGCCATTTTCAACATAATTACCTGTCCAATGTATGTTGTTTGTAATTTATTGTTTCCTTCTTTCTGAAGATGTTGCAGTACTGAATTCTGCTACATTGAAGGACTTGAAAATGGCAATCAGGAAGAAAATAAATGACATAGAGCAAGCACAGATGGGTCACCGCCACATCTCATGGTATGTATTGGTTTCTAATCTGTCACTACTTATCTAGATAGTCATCAGTTCCTATATAATATTTCACTCAAGTTGTGTAAATATTTGCATGTATGAGTAATCTGAGTTCACCTATACATAATGTATTTTATTTTTCCGAAAATTTTTCTGGCTGTTATACATTTTTCTAAGGAAAAAATTCTGGCTGTTATATGCTTATTCAATAAATAAAATATCATAGATATGGAAAAATGATTTCATTCTTTATTATTGGTATGCAATGTTTACAAGTAGTGAAGCATTGCCTTGTACTATTTGTTAGCAGTCACTTAATAAGTCCTCAAAACTATATTGCTACCTTAGTCCTGTACCCCATAACACCAAGATTTCATCAGATCCATCTATGATCTTTCTAATTGTTATCTACAAATTCTTATGTCATCCTCATTTCAATCAGTTAATAATCACTTTTTGTTTCTTGGTTTGACTGACCCTTCAGAAAACATATCTGTACACCATATGTGGCAATAAAAAGGTTACCTAACGAACAAGCTTGATTGAAATAAATGAGAAATTGCTTGCTGAAAGTCAAGAAAATCAGTTATTCATGTCAAATATAGGTTTGTAGATAGTCTTTTCTTAAAAAAAAAAAAAAAATCTCCATCTTGATCATTTTGATAATAGATTAGAGACACCTTCAACCTTAATGCTATTTCTTTGTTTTTTTTTTTGAGATTGTTGTCATTGAACCTTAACATTCTACATTAAACTACACAAGATACCCCAATTATGTGTTTGGCTTTGTGGATGAGGGTATGGTCCAATTAAGGTTGGAAAAATTCATTATTGTCTTTCAACTGGGAGTCAATTCTTTACAAATCAGCGCCATATTCCCTCCCAAGGCAATTTTGGAGAAGGGAGGAGCCTTCCGTAAAAATTTAAAATCTTGTTGGTTCGAGAAAGACCAATCTTAAATAAAAGTTGTTAAAACTTGTGCAACTGGGGACATATCTCCATGCTTTCTCTGGATAAACATAGGAGAAACCAGGATGTGATCTTGTGTATCACATTCATTTTTGAGGCACAAATTAGATGCAAAGAGCCATGAATAAAGTCCTTGTTATGGATCAGTTTCTTTAAATACTTGATGTTGGGTATGATCTTGAGGATGAGATGGTCGCATTGGGGTACCATGAGCCAGAAGTCCTTTCTAATGCACCATTAAATCATCTTAATTATTTTCATGATTGTAGTTGTGAGATTGAAGAAGAAAAGGATATATTTGTGGGATGGGAGGAGAATTTCTACTTTCCAAAAATAAGGTCACTCACCAAGTCTAGCAAGGATAGTTTACATTTGTGGAGATTAGAGGAGGCCGAGGCTTGGATTTTGATTGCTTTTAGAATGAACTATACTTATTCCAGGAATTTGCTATTAAGTTACAGAATCATGATTAATACTTCGAAAGCAATATACAACCAAGACAATGCTAATCCCTGATAGTTGTTGGAAAGGTATTCTTAACATCAATAATGTTTAGATAACATACAGCTGACCAGTCAAGAAGATCCACTAACAAATTATTTGTATGGTGGATGTCTTTCAACTGAAGACATACCTATCCATTGTTTAGAAGGTGAAATAGAGGCAAAAATTCTGTTAATACGGAGGGAGGAATGAACACTTCTATTTATTTAAATTAAGGGAAACTGTTAAAGAACTACAAACAATTTGCAATTGATTTGAAAAGGTTGATTTAAGATATTTGAAATGGGACCAAATTGAATCATTTTCGTTATAAGTCTCTTTATGTCTTATTGGCTAAAATGAGAAGGAAATAATAAATCATGTGTTGCAGTCTTTTGGGAAAAGGATTCTCTTCTAGACTCCATGATTCTTGGTGTTGGTGCTTAAAAATAATATTTTCACACATGATCTGCTAAAGGGTAATGTGATGTTTTGATGATTCTCTTTACTATGTGCTTTCCATGAAAGAACCACCAAGCTCCTCTTGTTCAAAAGCCATTGATGAGAGATAGTAAGTTTTAGGGTAATCTTTGCCAATACTGAAGTTTGTTCAAGTGAATCCTATTAAATATGGTTCTAAAGAATGTAATTTATTGTTGGCATTGCCCAGTAATTTATATATCATGATGACATAAAAGGTGACTGCCTGCATAAATGTAGCCCTTAGTCGTGCTGCCATAGATTTCCAATTTGTATTGATTATTTCATTGGGTAGGGTTGCAACTTGCCGCACACACTTATCTTTTTTTTTTTTTTTTTTTTTTTGACAAATTATCAAAATTTTTGAAGTAACTAAGAAATTGCCATTATTTTTAATTTACATGTCATTCTATACTATATAGTTCATCAAATAAACAGAAAAAAATATTTGTTTAGTCTATGCTTTTAAATTTTTAATTCATTTCTAATTGATTTATGTATTTATATACATTACTAACTGTTGAGTGATTTTACTAACAAATGTAGTTTTCTTGGGTGCCCACCTGAGTGCCCATCTTCTGCCAAAAAGCTATGTGCGACGTTGACCACTCATGTTTCACAATCACCCTTTGGACATTGAATAAATGAAATAAAAATGTGCCAGAATAATTTTTCCCAAGGGGATGCTAATATTTAAGACTCTGATGTTATACAACTGAACTTTTTCTAGTCTTGGTATGGCCATCTTGTAATCAAGACCAAACTTGTTTCCTCTAAGTCTGTTGATCTTAGTGTTGAAGTTGAATAACTTGGGATTTGAAGGTCAGGCCATATGTCTTCGTCTTGTGTAGTCACCTGTTGTTTTTGTATGAGTGAAATTATAGAATTGGTATCTCTCAATCTTCCCTAACTTCTAAAAGTAAAAGCATGTTACTAGATGATATGAACTCTTGCGAGGATAAACAATCAGAAGTTGATGTTTTTTCTTGAAATTATCTTGTGTAGTCTGTTCATCTTGGCCTTGTGTTTACTTGTTAAACATGTCTGGATCCCCAACTTGAAGATTGCCAGTGAGATCTCCAAACAATGCTTGTTCATATAAGTCTTTATCTTACTTTGGCGCATCAATTTCTCTTTCTCTACTGGATTTTGGGTCTGAACTTGGGCTGTGTACTTTACAGGAGGCATATCTGGGCTAACTTTTGTTTGGTTCACCATAATGAGAAGCTCGTTGATGACAATTCTCTACTTCGTGACTATGGCCTACGTAACAATTCAAAGGTGATTATCATTTTACATGCATTGAAATGCTTTTTTGTGTATTTTGAGCTTTCTTAGACTGGCAAATGTTTATGAATTGCTGCTCACTAAAAGTCATTTTCAAAATGAGTGAATGGTTGAATCACTTATTACTTGGTCAAGCATCTAGCCTTATATTGCATGAAAACTCTCCAAGTTTGGTGGTATAGCTCCCAAACCAGGTTGAAACACTAGGAGAACCGTCCAGGTCATGTATGGATTGTGTCCTCTAAATGTTAGCCATTTCTTAGAAGGTAGCGAGGAATTTCTTCATTTAAAAAAAGAAAAAAAAAAACACCCAAGGCAAGGAATTCTGTATATATGCATTTAGTTTAATTGCGCCTCTCCAAGGAGAGGATTCTGCCATTTCTGCGAGAGCCTCTCTTGTGTATCCTGTGCCTCATTGGAGATAGGAGCAAAACTCTGCCGGTCCTTCCCTGGCTGTTGACGTGTCAATTCAAAAATCCCACTCACAGATGGAGGTAGCAGAAGCAATTTGCAATCTCTTTCACAAGAATTTGACAAGGTGTACTGCTCTGCTTCATTTGAGATATACAGATTGTCATGGGCCAGCAACTGCTATTGGGCAATTTTTGTTTTATTGAACAGGAAGTACTCTAAATTTTTAAACTCATGGTGTATTAAATAGTTTCCCACAAAGTTGACCTCTAAGGACTCCCAAAAGGGGGGGCTTATGATTTGGCTTAAGCAAAGGAGAAACAGGTTCTATCTATCCAGCTTCTCTCCAATTTTTCTTCCAAGCAAAACTGAAAAACCTGCATTTTTGGGCACATCATTGAACCAAAAAATTGTGTTACCATACATGCCAACCATAAACAACAAGGCTAAGTACAGATTTTGTCCTCTTAAGTCTCCCACTCTGCCAAAATGCCTAAAATAGCCTCGTAACTTTTAAATATTAGAGATGTAGCTTTAGTAATGTGGAAGTATAGTGGATGGTTGCAAAGTACCAAAAAAAACATCCAGATTTTGTTTTTTTGAAAAATATCTTATCATTTGATTATGGAATTCCTAGAGGAAGTCATAATATTGAACTTGCATGGACTACCTTGGTTCCATAAAGGTTGATACTAAATTCTCTCCTCTGAGCATTCCCTTATCATGACTTCATTTTAGGCTGTTAATGGATGATCATTTTGCTATTTTAAAAATTTCCATGATCCACAAGTTATGTCCTTCCTCTCTCTCCTTTGGATGCAGGTCGTTTTTTCCCCATACGTCATGTCTAGAGAATCTCAGAAACATTCTAGGAGAAGAAAACATCGCCTCTTCAGACGTTTGTGACTTGTGTATTGAGCTGCAAGCATCTCTCTTCTGCAATTTGATGGTTCTCTTGTTTATAAAGCTTTTTGATGGATGTCTGTATAACTGCTGCATTCCCTTGTGCACCCACAAGTACATTTATATCTTTGTAATTGTTCTTTCCTTTTCTGGTATGGATTTGAAATTTTTTTGTAACAATCCAGGGGACCTTGTCCAAAGAGGTTTCTCAAAAGATGTTATTTAGGATTTTTGATCTTGTATAAGTATCTAAAATCTATCTAGTGTAGAGCAAATATTAGATTAAACATGCTCGAAGAAGCCCTCAAATTTTTCCTCTGCTAGAAATTTATTGGATTATGATCATTTCATGATTTTTGTTGCCCTGGGCACGATTCTCATTTTCTGCTTGAACTCAGATTCATTGACTAATTGAAAAATGATGATCTTTGGAACCTTGTTTATATCATATAGGAAGAGTTCTTTGCAGCACAGAAGGCTCGTTGAGCCATGTAAGCTGTGTGCCGTCCTCTTTGCAGCCTCAAGCTTGTTAATTGTTATATGTTGGAGTTTAATATGTATCAACTTCCATACGTGATTCCATACTGCACTTGCAGTTGCGAAACTTGCTTGTTCGTCTAAAGCCATCTGTCACCATGCCAGCATTGAATCAGAGAGATTTAGTTCTTACCAGAACCAGCGAAGAGCCATGCTTCTTAGGCAGGGTTATGGAGATTGCCCCTGAACTGAAAGCATCAGAAACTCCTTATAGCAAGTTCTCAAAAAGGAATAGCAGGATTCGTCAAATGGAAAGGCAGTTCAGGGAACTTGTAGCAAACTTGAACCCTCCATCTTTGGAGCTCGAGCATTCAGATATTGGTAACCAAGACTGGTTGTTTGGGCCTTTAACTTGACGCTCTGGTCGTTACGCCAACCGGTGCAAAGCCAGCACAGAAGGCTTGTGGGGTCATAGAAGCAATTTTTGAATACAGGTGGTGAGGCTAGGATAGGAAGCAATTTTTCTTCCTCATTTATTTGTTTTCAAAGGTGCAGTTGAGAGTAGCTTAGGGTTTACGTTTTCAGCATATGAATAAATAATGATGTCAAATTCATTCAATAGCTCATTCTTTTCCAGAATCCGAAACACCGGTTTTCTTTCAACCTGACTGATGTTGCTTTTGGGAGAGCCAACCTTTCATGTTTACCCGTGGTTACAGTTGTTTTTGGGTAAAATACTTGTGGTGATATGTAGTTGGTTATGAAAGGTTTGTCAAAGAGGTGGTTAAATTAAAAATTATCTGTGTACATAGTTTTGTGGCGTCGTGGAGTGAGCAGGCTACTAGGAGATAGCAAGGAAATTGCATGGAGGGGAAATTATGCACAGAGAGAGTTTGGCCTTTTTTGGCTGCCTTAATAATTTGAAGGGAAAAGGGATGGGAAGGATCTATCCACGTCCTGATAATTCTTACATGATACCACTCATTTGATCAAAGTACCGGTTTCTCTCCTAGGTTGTATCGGTTCGGGGGCCTTGGATATCAATGAATTTCCAGGTATGAGCCTGCTCCGCCCCAACTTCAAAATCAATAGACCAGGCCAAGATCCTGGGTTACTTTTCAGTTCTGTCATCCACTAGATTAGGACACTTCATTAAAGATCACTACATTCGTTGGAAAGACTTTAGAAGTCTAAAAGAAGGACAATTTCTTTAACTTCGAAGCATCCAGCATAAGCCCCGCTGCTAAACTGACTGTCAAAGCAGGAAATGCTACCACAATGCAAGATGTCATCAAGAATCTGCTATCCAAATCTCACATTGCCTGATGTGGAGAATACATTTACACAGGAGATTGCTCACATTGCCATAATTCATACTGAGCTGCATTTAAAAGTAAGAAATCAGGCATTCGATATGCTTTATTTATTTTAATGTCATAAAGCAGTGCATAGGCTTGATGGAAAAAGCCAATTCAGGCATATCTTATAGCAAATAACAAAGCTAACCATGAGTCACGTTTGACATCATGGTAAGTATATCATCGCAGTGATTGATCCTATGGAAGAGGTATCCATGGATATTGGTCTCTTTGCCCTGCTGACGTTCTCTTATTGGCATGCTGTTATCTTCTTTTGAAGTTTGTGTAATCCTGAGCAGCAAACTGGCCTTAATGCTGTACAGACATGCCCAAAAGCAAGCAAAGTGAAAAAAAGAAAACAATTGTCATATCCATCTGAGAAGCTTATCAAAGCTTGAAGACCGGCTCCATCTTCCTCGTAGGTACTCCTCTAAGGAAGCTAGTTGGCTCTGTTCGAAGCTAGAAACCGATGCATCATCTTCCACATCAAGCAATGCAAGGCCCAAATGTGTCTCAATGCTTGAAGCTGGATAGGTTTCCTCATCCTGACTATCCAACTCATTTAGTGTAGTATCAATGTGGCAGTTTGCCCAAGCCTCGATATCTTCTACACCTTGGAGAATGTTCAGTATCTGTAATGCAAAAGGACTCAAACATGTATCTGGCATTGTATAATGTAAACAGAGAACCCGTCTAGTATATATGAATTACTTGGCTCATTTGAGGTCGGAGACAAGCTGCCCTTCTAATGCAAAGAGATGCAGCTAAAATCATTATTCTCATTTTAGCCTCATCAAGTTTTGCGTCAAGATTGGGATCCAGTAAGTTCGTAACATCCCCTCTCTCCAGTATTGTTGTTGCCTGCTCAGAAAGTATCATCCCATCAGAAAAGTTTTCTTAAGTTTGGTTATTTCAGATTCAGGTATTTTTGGTGCAAACAAGTGCTTGAAATCATAGACCAGTCCATGTCTACCTCTTTGGGTTGAATAACTGGGTTCATTAAATTTTATGTGCCTCAATTACTACTGAAGGCTGAACTTCTGCCAAAGCAAGCATTCTATTGTATATTTATGTATATGTATATGTATATGTACATATATATATGTAGAGATGCATATATCTATATATATATAGTTGTATATGTATATACTATATAAATATATGCAGACATACATGTGCACATACATATTGAAGAATAAATAGCAAATGGTGCACGTATGAATGTAATGGCAGTAAAAATGCAGAGTAATATAACAATTTCTTAAATTGACTACCAGAGAGGAAATTCCTCGAAGTCAAAATTACAGTCCTGAGCAATAACACAAATATAATGGTATGATGGGAAATCCATGATTGTCTTTTGGCATCTCTCAAGAACAGCAAATGGAACTTTTGTGTAGAAGTATTAGAATGCTATATCAGATAAGGGCCTTACCCACATGACCAGACTTTCTTGGCCCTTGGGATTGTCATCGTTGATTGGCTTTCTTCCCGATAACAATTCAAGCAGAACAACTCCAAAGGCATAGACATCAATCTTTTCACTAACCTTCCCATACATAAAATACTCAGGGGCAAGGTACCTGTGGAAGCGATCACATTATTAAGACTCTTCAGTTACAGAGGATCACATGAAATCACTGCAAGTTGGGACAGTTCGATGGAAAAGAAGTATACCCAAAAGTTCCAACAACATCACCATTTGTTATGTAGCATGAAGTTGTTGATGCCCATGTTGCTAAGCCAAAATCACATAACTGTCAGAGAGAGAGAGAGAGAGAGCAGATTTTGTCAAATGTAGTGCAAAAGTTTGAAATGCCTATGTTGACTGAGTTCGGAATATTACCTGAGGCTCAAATTCATCATTGAGAAGAATGTTTGAGGACTTGACATCTCTATGAATTACTGGTTGAGAACAGCCGCTGTGAAGGTAGCTTAGGGCCTCAGCAACCCCCACTGCCACCTTAAATCTCATGTCCCATGATAGTGGTGCCTGGACTCCTTTACCTGTGCTTCATCAGTTGGAAGCAATGCCATAAGATGATCTATTTGGGCTAGCTTGACAATGAACAAAAGATCCAAATATGCAAAATAATCTAGAACATCAGAAAATCAAATGATAAATTGAAAAGCATGAGGACCAGACCAATAAACATGCTTCAGATCTTAGTAAATTTTGGATTAAGTTGGATGAAGATTAATTAATTTTGTAATGATAGAAATACTGTATGCATAAATCTAAAATTCTTAAATAGAGCTGCATTAATTTTTTGATGGTGATACCATGGAGGTTTTCCTCTAAACTTCCTTTGGAAAAGTAGTTGTACACGGAAATAAGGTTGTTGTTCTCCACACAAATGCCCATCAATGGCACTATGCGCTTGTGCTGCAATTTAATGATGATGTCAACTTCCAAAAGGAAATCTCTCGATGTTTCTGCAGAAAACTTGGATAATTTGATGGCCACTTGCTGACCGTCAGGCAGGCATCCTTTGTAAACTTGGCTACTCCCTCCTTTTCCAATCAAGTTCTCTGTTCAAAATTGAAATCATAGTGAAGTCAGGACCTCCTTCAGAATGTTTATTAGAAGCGTGATATGGATATCTTGAAAGAGATCTAGCATTGCAGGAGAACCTGAAGAGAACTGATTAGTTGAATTCTGAAGTTCCTCGTATTCGAACCATTGGCAACCAGAGCTATTTGCTTCTAGCATTACCTTCAATTCCTTAATTAGTTCCAGATGCGGTTGCTTAGATGGCAAAGCTCTGTTTGGTAGGTTCATAACCCATTGGACTACTGACATTTTCCGGCCTTCATCATCCTTTGGTGCTTCTGTGTTTGCTGAAACTGCTCTTTGTAGTAGAGGCCAACCAAGCCTCTTTTCTGCCAACCTTCTTACTAGAACTGTAATAGAGCTTGGTCTAACTTCTACCATCTTCACATTAACAAGAAGGCTCTGGTCTTTTGAACCCTCTTGCTTTAGTCCACTTCTATTTCCAGCATTGGAGATCCTAAGGGTAGCTGCATTGAGCTTAACCTTCGAACTTGGGACAATAACTTTGGGATCCAAACCAACACTTGGATGTAACACACTACGAAGAGTCATCTTCGGTTCTCCTCCTAATGCAAAAAGTAAAAACCAAGGATAGGAATAAAAACATAATCACCAAGCTGAAGTCATTAGTCCAGCCTAGAAATTAAGAGGCTGAGAAATCAGACCTGAAGTTGGTTTGGTAGCTTCCCTTTCAAATGTCACCTTTCCATCGTGAACTGCAACTAAAGTAGTGCTTGGAGGGAGTTTCTTGGCACAATATTTGGCGATAGAAGCTGAACTGCTGAGCAACAATCATGATCAGATTAGCAAGAGCATTTGCCATTTCCCCAAATGTAAATAGGAGTTGCACCTACCCAAATGAACGGTTCTTATTGACTCCAACCACCACTGTCATGGCAGAATAGAGTTTGGCCTCCTTCACTAGGACTTCAGGAATAGAATTTCCTTGAGAGATCCGGCCCACAAGAACTACCTGCAAACCATAAATTATTGGAACACTAAACCAATGTATCATCACTCAACAGGTTTTGCTCAAGAGTGACAGATGACTCACTTTCTTCAGGTAACACAAGTCTTCATATACTGCCAAGTAGTCATCTAAAACTTTGATCAGAGAAGAAGTGGAGCTGTCGCAGAGTTCTGAAAGGAGAATGGAACATTGGCAAACCAAATAAAGCTGTGAACAATGGAAGTAAAAGCTAGTTGAATGAATGTTCCATGTTATTACCTGATTCGCGGCAGATATGAACTGCCACAACACGATCACCCTGCTTGGCAGCTTTATTGAGTGTCCAATTGAGAAGCTCCCTGCCATTGGCATCCAGTGAGAGTCCCACCAACACACAACCACCACCCTTCTCTTCGTCAGATGCTGCCTTATCGCCAATCATCTTCAGTTTCTAGTATTCAACCCTCAAGTGGATTCAATTCCTTGTACAATTTGGAAGTTACGGACATGCTCCTCTCACTTTAAAGCTCCAAATTCAGGAATCTTAAATCCATCAGAAGAATACAGTCACAGTTTATCACTTCTGTGAATTTAAAACAGAGCATTTAGTTTCTTTTCTTTTCTTTTCTTTTTAAAAAAAAGAAAGAAAAAAAATCAGTAGGAAAAAAAATGCCCCGAGTCAAATATTAAAGCAAAACGATTAGAACCCTTTAGCTCAGTGAGTTCAAGCAAATAATAGAAAAAGTTTAAGCTTTGCAACTAGAAGACCAGAACCTCAAAGTGTTCCTATATCAACAGAACAAAACCAGCAGAACCCGTACGAATAGAAGAACTGAAAAGCCTCATGCATCCAACGAAAAAGTGCCAGTAAAACACCGACCTATCAGCCGAAACCTACCTAAATCTTGTTCGTTTGTCACACTCCAGCGGGTTCTTTAAAAATGGAATGGCCACCGGAGATATCATCAACCCACCTACTCCAACTATATAATCACATTCAAATACCTTTCGTTAAGTAACCAAACAAGTACGTCAAGGTTGCTCTTTGATAACAACGGGGCTTAGTTAAGCAGCAGTTTTCTATTACAGGGGAAGAAGACCAGATTGAGAAGAAACCACAAAGAGAGAGAGAGATTCCGGGAGTGGACAAGTACCAGCTTCCAAAATACAGGGGAGAGAGGGAGGAGGAAGCGGGATAGGAGGGGAGGGCCCTCGTTCGATGCCTGGGGTTTAGAATACCCGCCCCCTTTTTCGCGGGAAACCAGCGATAACCGGTCAACTGATCGCGATCGACGCAACGGCAAAGAATTCGGATACCGGCTGCAGCGGGTTGCAGCCCAACGGTAAAATTGTGTTCCATTAAAATCAGTAAAATTGTTGGCCGCGCAGAACAAGGAACACAACAGTAAGTTGGTGTAACATTGGGATATTAGGTAATGGGTACTGTTGCGGGTCGTTTGAACAATATAATGGTAGATACATTTCCCTTTTGGATCGCACTTTGGGGATGCGGACACGGTTCGTTTCCTTCATGGGAGGGAAATTTGGAGTTATGAGATGATGACACATGCTAAATAATCACAGTTGGGTAGGGACCAAATAATTCAAATTCCGGTGGCATGCTGAAATTATTTAACATCTTTGACCATGGATGACATGTATAAGAAGTTTTTTAAGCAAAGAACTTTCATTTTTACACGAGAGAGAGAGAGAGAGAGAGAGAGAGAGAGAGAGAGAGAGAGAGCGAGAACTTTCATAAACTTATTTTTAATTCTTTAATGATCCTGGTCCATAGTTGAAATGTAATTTATATGCATACTATGTTAGAATCAGGGGAAGAGAAATGGAGAGTTTGAAAATAAAGATGGCTTAAAGGTGCGTAGCGCTGCCATTTTCCTTAAGACTTTATTCATCCCCATCAACCAAGTATGCAAGAGATTTCTAAAGGAAGCCCAATGTTTGATCATGTTTTACACTAATGGATCAAATCAATGAGCCTTCATCAATGTCTAAAGAATCATGTTGATCTGATAGAGTTGGAATTGTTACTGTCTAGAAAATCAATGGACTATTTATAAAGATGTTCATATCTTTTAGGATAGTCGTTTCTTTTAGAAAAAGATGCGAGAATATATATTTTTTTCAGAAGTACGTGTCTTTCTCCCTAATGGATATTTTCCTTCTCAAATACAGCAATCGGATGCTTCTTTTTCTAAAGAAATATAATAAGAAAATTGATTTTCAAATTTTATATTATTTTGTCTGAATTTTTCAAAAATTCAAAGTTCATCTAAAACCCATTCCTATCCATTTCAAGAGAAAACATGATGTTTTGAAAAAAAAAAACACCAACTAACCAGCCACCACAACAATTGGTTGGTTGAGATATAAAATAAAACACCAAAACTTATATTATGTTGAAGATATCTAACATACTATGTACATGCTGTCTATAAATCAAGTGGATATATGACTTTGACTTAAACTACCAATATGTGTTGCTTGTAAAAAAGATGAATCCTTAAAAATTTAGGCATTAGCAAAGCTGAAATATTGTAAGGAATCATCTTTAATATAAGTTCCTTGTCATTATTGTCTTACATAGCAAACAGGTCTCTTAAAAATCTCCAATTCTTGTAAAGCAACACGAAAGTATGAATGTGACATTACATATTGGTATAGTCAAGATGGATTGTGGCATATCCTTGATGATAACCATTAAATCATCATGATGTCGAGGAAAATATGTTTGAAGCACACTAAATTTAGGACACTATGAAAAGAAGTAAATAGCATATGGTTCTTCTTCACATCAAAGGATATGATCACCTCAATTAAAGATAACTAGTTAATGCCATTAGCAAGTCTAGCTGCTTGAATTGGGAGGGAAGCACAAATACTTTGAATTTTCCATCTTTATATGTCTAAGTACTGAAATACCATAGTGAAAGGCTGTGACTTACATCCTTGCATCCACATCTACACATAAATTTACACACCTGCAATTTTCACACCCGGTATCATTGCAGAAGTTCATGCCCAACCTATGTTCAAATCATTAATTTCTCTTTTTTTTCTAATAAAAAAGAGCATGTTTGAATCTAAAAATGACAACTTGGTAATCAATGCTCGGGACAACTCGAGTTATTTACCAACCTAGGCGGAAATTGGTCAATGCATTCACCTCGCAATATTAAAGTCATAGGAGCATTTGATTTTGAAACACACTCTCTCACTATCAGTCAAAAACATGGGATAATAACATAGACATGACGTTTCGAGACCATGCATTTAAAGTGTCTTTCTTTGGTAGAAGATGACTCATGGAGCATCACACTCCACATACACCAATCATCCCCGGAAATTAGAGATCACTTTTGCCATCTTATCTATATTAGCACTAGGCATTTTTTGGCTATATATGTTTCATTAACTGATCTGAGAGATACCGGAAAAAGTTTTATGGTTGCATTCAACATTTTTCGATGCAGGTCTTATTGCTTGAAGATTGTTCTGGACTGGTTGTTAATTGGATAAATGAGAAGTCTCCTTCTAGGCTATCAATTCTTCTTCTTCTTGATATCCTCCATCTTTGTATGACTTTGAAATTTTTTACCGCAATTCATATTTTTAGAAAAACTAATTACTATGGGGACTGCTTGCCCGGGTAGAGATTCTAATTATAATATCCCTCTCGATGTTGCCATGCATCCAAAGTTAGTTGTGTTATTACAATTTGATTGTACATCATTTTCTTATATCCGGTCTCGCTGAGATCGCTTAAGCATGTTTATGCATCCTTTCTATCCAAAAAGAAAAAAAAAAATCCACAAGGACATCACAACATTAAATAGTCAGTTAATCAATTTTTGGAATTATCCTTTGGAGTCGCCCTAGCTAGTAGGCTATTGCATGTAGGGTTCTGTTTTGATATTCGTTCCGACAAATCTTTGGTTAATGGCATCTCATGAATTAGTTGCTGAAGTCGGTGAAAATGATGAAAAATATTGTCTGCATCATACCGAGATAGACCATGCCCAGATAGACCATTCAAATCCCACGGTCAATAAGACGCCATAATAACGCTTGTATTTCATGAATTTTTGATTATGCGTTATCCACTATGCATGTGCTTCAAGATTTGTGTTGGTCTACTTAGGAGTGGTCCAGCAATAATTTCTCAAAAACAACAAAGCTGACCAAGTTCCCACTTACAACGTGGCTGCGACACTGTCCACGTGGTTTCACGCAACAATTTTGATTGGCAACTCGCGTTACATTGGATCAAAGGCTACCATGAAATTATGATTGCATTTAGAAAACAGATTCCATTCAATTCAAACAAATGCATTTAGAAAACAAAAATCAATTTTAATTTTCCCCGAAAGAGCTGATAACACAAAGAAAATATTATGACAAAATAATATTACAAGATATTTTGTAAGAAACATTAAGAAAATAATAACAGTAAAGTACCAATACGTGGAACCCAGCGGCACCTAACTTTCTATGGCTTCCCCCATTTGTTTCTTGTAAGTTTCTTATTTCTTCTGACAGCGCACTTTTCTTTTCTTGATTTACAATCTGTTTGAACGTACATGCAAGATTGGAATGAAAAGACTATGAGAATTGAGTTTGTTAGCCATCCATCTTATATTTTCCAACAGTCAGTTCAAATTCAGCTCAGATCCTAATCTTTAGATTGAAGATCTTTTTTTTCATAGAATTTAATGATCAAACAGGTCTTTGAAAGTCTTTTCTAGCTATTATTTTCTTGTTTTTTTTTGTATTTATTCTTTTAAAAATAAAATAGTTATTCATCGTCAATCTCTTTTAAATTTAGACTATCTTATTTGGTAATATATATTATTATGGTGTAGAAAAGAGGGCATTATTAGTTTCATATTCGTTGTGAGACAAAAAAAAATTATGACTTATATAAGAAGGACTATTCTTTCCATATGAAATACTTTTTAAAGGATAAAATCGTAAAATCGATAAACCAGAACAAACAATATCTCACTTATCAAGCTATGAGCATTTGATTGCAATACACACACAAATATATATATATATATATATATATATATATATATATATATATATATATATATATAGCTTTTTTGATTTTTTTTAGGAGCTAAACTCTCCCTGCGCCACCACTTTCACCGCAAAAAGAGCCATGAGATGCAAACCATCAATTTTTCATAAAGAAATTTTAAGATGCTGGACAAATACATCATGAAATAAATTTATGAAAACTATATATCGATAAAAAAATATTATTTTGTGTCTAGTTCTTGAAATTAAAATTATTCTCTTTAACTCTTGTCGGTGATATGCTGATGAAAAAAATTTGCCATTGTAAACAGTTGCGTATAAGCTGGTAGCATTGGCAATGCTCTTGCCAAAAAAAAGGATAATTCAATTATCAGATCAGTTTTTCTATAACTGGGTTTGTAGAGGATTTGTTCCACTCCAATCGATTGCTTCTCCACAGATCTAAAATAACAGTCATTGTGACGTTGTAACAACTAACATGGTGATAACCAAGGCCCTATCACATTCTATATGTATATAATGAGATTAAAACAATGACAATTATTTACCCTCTATCCCATTATAATGCCACTATACAAAAAGAACAAGGATTCTTTTGATCTTTCGTTCTCCATCTGATTAGTATAATTTCACAATGCAATATTATGCTGGTTTGTACTTCCGCTGGTGGCATGCGCTTTAACTTGTAAAAGCCATGTAAGTTGAAACCAGCATTGCCCCTTCAGCCATCAAATTACGATGTTTTGATTGTATAAAAAACACTTTCTCCTTTTCTTTTGATTATTAAAAAAAAAAAGTGGATATTTTAGCTCTGAAAATATCATAGGATCCTGATCTGTAAACAGAAATAGTTCAAGGCGAACTCCTCTTAGTCAGATGTGGATATATATTGAAATTATGCTATTGTTCTTCCATTATCATTGGATAATCTTTTAACAACTAATAATAGCTATTATGATGGTGGAAGAATTCAAGTAAGAGCTGAATTTTGATGAATCTTTTTTTTTTTTTCCTGTTTTCAGAAATCCTGTCATTCTCATCGTAAAAATAGGTTTTCAAGGAGAAGTTAATAGGAGACAGCCTTGGCTTAAAATATCTCAGCATAGATTTTGTTTGCTTGCGAGCATATTTAAGACCCACCCGAGCATTACTTTTGGGTCATTCACCGGAGTATCCTTGTTCAGTGCCATGCCAGTGAGGCTAAATTATCAGGTGGATCAGGTCCATCATGGACCTAGGATAAATTCATTGTCATACATGAGAAAGAATAAAGAGGAAAGATAGGAGTGTTTTATCTTAGGCCCAACTTGGTCCATCTAAGAATTACTCACTCACAAGAGAATAGGCTTCCTTGACCTTGGACCAGCTAGCTACTTGGCGGTGGACTGGTGGTACATGATCTTTAACCAACATTAGTAAAAGATCACTGCAAAGCTATCTGATTGTGTTAGATTTAATATACATTGTCGAATTTATTACAGTCAAGGGCTCATAGCTTAGGCGGATTGGTCTCCGCTCCCTCCTACGCTTAAATTTTTGAGATAAACTGATTAGTTATTTGCTAGAGATCTTGAGTTTGAATCTCCTTCTTGCTAATTGTTTGTTTAATTATGCCGATTGGTTGGTTAGCATACCGTATCTCCTTGTTGTCTCTATGCATCACTGACCCTTTTTGTGATGACTAAAGTTCACGAGTTCGAACCAATTTACCCAATTGTTCATTGTTATATCATTATTCATCAAAATTTTTGTTGCTTACATCTGTTACATGCCATGTGTTAGATTAGGTTTAAGTGGCTATATTACGGGTGCACAGGATCCACATTTTTATCACCCTAACCTTGAAGTCCACTAAGTTGCTGTCCCAACAATAAACTAAATGGGAGTAGTTAAAATAACAATAACTTTGAAGTCCATTGTAGTGCTCTCCCGTGAATTAGATTGAAAAAAAAAAACCTCCTAATCTTGAAAGTATTGGAAAACGACGCTTGTCCGACCTGACAACAGCTAGAGGAAGGACGCTTTTATTTACTTAATATCACGCGCATGACTTTTCTCCTTTCCATATAGTTTGCTTGATCTAACAATCATGCCTATGATGACATCACAGAGTTATATGTTATAGTAGTTAGCCATTAGCACCTATGTGCCCTAAGACCTGGGAAATACCCATCAGTATTATGTTCCATAATGGTTGTTGGGCCTCAAGAGTTTCCTTACCTAACATATTAATCTAACAACGGGTTTTGGCTGGGAGTTCTCCAATCTTCTAAGAATGAACAACTGCAGGAATGTGACTAATCCATCTCAACAGATTAGATAGAGAAGTTGATCTCCCTCATGACCTACCTACTATTTTATTCTAAAAGAAAGTCTGAGGTCCTTTTACCGTTGGCGACTCATCATTGCTTGAGAATATATTTTTCAGTTATGGGAAATCATATGAAGATATTGTGATGCTTAACCATATAACCTATTTAATTTGACTCATTCCATTACAGGCCAAATTAAGTTACCTATTTAATAAGATGGTCAGTTTGAATCTAGATTTTTGATCTATTTAGTAAATAGATCAGGTTCAGATTAATAAATTTTTGATCTATCATGTATCAGATTTGTATCTGGTCGGATCCGACCCATTCGCCACCCTTAATCATATCTGAGATATCGAAAGGTCCCAGAGTATGGTTAGGAGATAGTTTCCATCTTTAACCATTTGCTAGTGTTTGTTGTGGAAATGATGGTGTGATGAGCACCAAACATTGCTTCGCTTAAATACTCTTGGAGCATGGGAAAGAATGAAGTGGTTCGTCCCACCTCACTTGAGAGATCCGTTTTGCGAAAGACTACCAAAAGTCTGGTGACACAGGAATGTGCAGCTTTATGATCACTAAAGCGGCCATTAAACCTAGGGAAAAGGTGGGGGTTGGCTTGGTGAATGCTGGGGGCACTCTTTCGGCCCTTGGGCCTCTCTTTTTACTTGCAATGATAAGTTGGTGGGGGGACAGACAACCTCAAATTTAGGTCGGCTTTAAATCAAGCCTACTTGGGCGTTATCAAAGCAAAAGTTGCATTTAATTTCTTTGTGTAATTTGAAGCCAAGAACAGCTTGGTAGAAAATTAAACGTAGGGTTCTTGCATATTTGACATCATACATGACGCATGATGCAGTAGAAGAGCTTAGGTATCTAATGAAGCTCATTAATGAATAGTCACAGTTAGGGATTGCAAAATCGATCCGATCCAATGGGTATGCATCCTACCCAAATCCGGTCAAACCCGAAAAATAGGATTTGATCAGATTTGAGTTCGAATTTGGATAAAACCCAAAAACTGTAGTACGGATATGGATAGGATATAGATAGTGCTATTTTCTATCCGAACTCGAATCCGAATCCGATCCGAACCTATGGGTATGGGTAATACCCGAACCCATATCCAAATATATATGTTTATAATTCTGTTTTGGTAATTCAATTTTGGTTGATAATATGCATAAAATTATTTTAGTTATTTATATGTTCTATGTTGAATTGTAATTCTATTTCTATATTTGATTTCTATAAATCTGGATTTATAAATTATGTTCTATATTGAATTGGTAATTTTATTTTGATTGATAATATACATAAAATTATTTTGATTGTTTATTTTTTTTGGGTATGGGATAGGTATGGAGCGGATATGGTGAAATGAGTTACCCGTGGGTATTCCCGAACCCATTGGGTATGGGGATGGGTATCTCTTTTCTTACCCGATCGAGTATCGGGTAAGGTTTGGGTATAGAGTATTAAGTTCGGATTTGAGGATGGATAGTACAATATCCGATCCAAACCCGACCCATTGTCATCCTTAGTCACAGTTCAATAATTTTAATATTTTTTAAATTATCAAGTTAAATTTATATTACCAATGAGCGCCCAATTGGGGTTGTTGGAGGTGGTGCCCAAGAATTTGGGTTCGAGCTAGACCCACACTTATGTGATCCAGTGGAGATAACTCTCATCCTTTCCCCACAAAAAAAAAAAAAACTAAAAATGTATTACAAGTAGATATGCAAGCAACTAGAAAGATATTATTTAAAAATAAATATGATTTATTAATAATTTGATTATATTTAGAGGAATAAATTTTGATAAGAAATAAAACTAGGAGATAGGAGATTGGGATGAGGGGAATTTACATAGAGAATAAAACAAAAAATTGAAAAGCTAACCAGGGTAAGCCATCTAGGCAGCCCATCTTTAAATTTAACCATGATTTCTATCCAATAAAAGAACCATATACTATCTAAATTTTACTCATGTAAATAATCAATATAGCATATAATTTTGATTAAAAAATAGTATATCTAAAAATGGATAATATCTAACAAATTCGAAGGCCTCAGTGCTCCTCTTACCGTAACAAACCTCACTCACATTGGTACAATATAAAGATTAGAACTATATTACCATAGGCACGATCAAAAGAATTTAGGAGGTCCTTGATTGCGGAGAGTGGGGGTCTGGAATCAGAATCGAAATGAGTGACTTCCATTCTAATCATTTGGTTGGGAGAAGTTCTATTCTGATTCTGATTTCACAGTGGAATGGGAATGGCTCAATCTATATAGAACTCAATCCCTACTCTCCTCTATGGATTCAAATTTTCATTTCAATTTCGATTTCGATTCCGATTCCGGACACGAACCCAATGCTTCGGAGAATTTGTTCATTCCGATTTCGATTCCAAGCTATTCCAATTCCCATTCACATTCCGATTTCAGTTACGAACCAAACATCCCCTTATCAAACACCCCCTTAAGGGGATGTTTGGTTCGCAATCGGAATCAAAATGAGGATGAAAATTGGTTTGGAATCGGAATCAGAATGATCAAATCTTCCAAAACATTTGGTTCATGATTGGAATTGAAATCAGAATTGAAATTGGAATGAAAAATTGAATCCATAGAGGAGAGTAGGGATTGAGTTTTATATAGATTGAGCCATTCTCGTTCCAACCTAGAATCAGAATCGGACTCCTCCCAACCAAATGGTTGGAATGAGAGTCGTCCATTCCGATTCTGATTTCAGATCCCCACTCCCTCTAACCAAACACCTCCCAAATGTAAAGCAAATCACAGGAAAAATGAATAATATGACAAAAAAAATTATAGTAAGCTGTTAGCAAGAATGCTAGTCTCTTAGTATCTTTTAGAAGTATATGTTTATCAAGTAGTCATATCCAATGCCAATGCTATTATCATTACCAAAAAACCAACTAATGGATTAATATTGTAGACTGGTTCAGTGAATAGGAAAAAAAAAAAAAAAAACAGATAAAAAAAGAACAAATAAGTCTTTCAAGTGATTCTATTGCAGATTTGCAGGCCTAATTGGAGGATGTGTCTTTTGCTTTTTCTTTTGTATGGAAAGTGCAAAATTGATCGGAAAAAATAAAAAAAAAAAAGCAACTTTTGACCTTTCTCACCGCCTCCATCTAATGCCAATGCTATTATTATTTCCAAAAAATCAACTAATTGATTAAGATTGTAGAAATAAACTGGTTTAATGAAGGGCAAAAACAACATATAAACAAGGATAAATAAGTTTCAAACTTGCTTTCTTCTTGAAACAATCGGAGTCATGAGCTAACCATAAAAAAAACACCTTGATGGAATGTAGATAATTGTACCGCCAAATGGTTAGAACACCCAAAACTAGTTGATCAATAGATTGATGTCATGGAATCTAATAGGTGGTGACAGCATTCAAAAAAGTCATCCATTTATTTATAGGATTAGATTTATGTCAAAAGTGGATGATGGCAATAATTTCTTAGAACGGAGCCAAACTAGGATAATTTCAATTGTGGAACAATGTGAGAACCCCAGCTTTAGCCCATGGCATACTTCTGGGGCCAGTTGCGTGCGATCTTGAACATGCGAGCGATCTCTGGCGCTCATGGCTCGTCATGGTTTGGGTCTGTGAGCAGTGAGCAAATGGAGAGCGAAACCTGCACATAATCTAAATGGTTCAACTCAGAAGAACTAATGTGGCCTCAGACACGTCTATTAGAATTCAGATTTGTAAGCAATTTTTCTCAGTTACTTAACAGGGTTTAAAAAACAAAATAGAGGGGTGGAGAGAGAGGATTAAAGCTTTCATTTCTTGTGGTTATTATATCTTAATCTGCTGACTTCGTATCGTGTTGCACTGCGGAGTTAGGATTATCTCAGAATCTTGGCTTAATACAAGTCTGAATGGCTCCAAGTCAGTTAGCCAAAAGTTTAAATACCAATAAGATTATCTGAAATGTATTAGCTAGAACCAGATAGATCCAGACCCAATCCTGACACAATTCTGGCCCTTCTTAGCTAGGTAACCTAATAGCAGGTCCAGTTCAGCAAGGAATGAAGTAGGGATCCCGCACTTAAGCATAAAATCAATTCAATTCATCGTCTCCCATACTTGAAAAAATATGCATATTGTTATACTTTACATATAGTTAGAGCCGGACTCCAGTGCTCTTTAATAAAAATGTCCAAGCATATCATTCCCTTGCTGTTGATGTTTGGATGAAAGACCTTGGTTTTGAAGGCCACCTGTAACAATATCTGTGCCAAAGCAGAATCAGCAACTACTCTTTTTTATTTGAGAAAAATAGAGGGGCTGAAGGTGGATCATAAAGTTGTTTGTATCTTGGGAGGCTTCAATGGATTGTCAGGTGAGAAGTGGATAAAAAAGAAAGACACACCCCATAGTAGGGGGTGTCATTGGGCCCTATTTTAGCAGCTTGACAGTGGAACATTTCATCAGACACTCATTCACCTGAGTCACAAAGTACTCAACAAGACTCCAGAACAGAAGACAGAAAGTTCTCCCATAACATGGGCGTACAACAAGGTGGCTATGGAGACATCATTGGTACCTGCAATGCAAGATGTAGGTGGATCTCTTTCTGCAGATCCTTATCCCTGTTCTCTTTGATAATTCCTCTCATCACCATCCTAGCACTTGGAAACCTTCCGTGCTCCACAACTTCGTGGCACGGAAGATGCAAAGAACCTTTGCCCTGGTGTTGGTGTTCGGGAAAGGGAGAGATCAGAAGCTTACATATAGCCTCAAAGGACAGGGATTTCAGGGGTACCAATACAAGAGGCCTTGAAGAAGTAGCAAGCCAAGAATCTATTAAACGCTAACGTACACGATATCAGGTAAAATAATGCACGAATCCTATACGGACAAAATTGGCTTTCGAGACTCCAACAAGCTCACGGTTTACAGTTTCATACAAGTTAAATTCATTCATCATTTTAATCTAACAAATTGATATAGGATGTCATAGCATTTTCACACAATTTCAGCTATTTGAAACACAGCCTTCAGATGAATCGACTTAGCTATAAGCAGTATCTCATGTGTCTTGATATTTTTCTAGATTATCATCCATCTATGTCGTATTTTTAGCTTCTTAGTTTGATCATGCTTTCTTTAACTATTTTTATCTTAAAACACATACCTCTATTGCTTCAATATTTGAACATACTGAGTAATCATATTATACACAATTAACATGACTTATCTTAAAATACCTGATATATTTTCAATTATTTTGAATCATCTTTATATATAACTATGTATTGTATATTTTAATTTTACAATATTTTTTTAGCTAATTTCAGACAATCATTCAAGATCAAATAACAGGATACTTAACTGGTCCAAAATATTCACCAAGTACACAATTCTAATCCTGAAAGTTAACCTATCAAACTTATGCTACCTTATAAAATTATGGAATCAAACAATGCACGATGGTAACTCATAGCAGCTATAATTACAATTTTGAATTGCTGATAACTTTTTTCTCTACATATTTTCTTTATTCTAAATCATCAAAGCCCTTTTGGTGATGACACAACGTGGATGAAACGTCTTTAGTGAGTTATGAAAAACTACTAGGCCAAACATACAGTCTCTTTTCCTTTTTCATAATAGTCCAGTATCTTTGTGATTTAAACAATTTAAACTGCGGTATCTCTATGATTTGAACATTCTAAACCTTCTTCATGAAGGATTTATTCATCACAAGATATTTATATGCATAAAAGATACATGCCTAATGGAAACACTAATGTTGCTAATTGCAAATAAGCAATACTTTTAACTCTCACTTCAGAACATCTACGGCTTGCTCCACAACAAGAAACCAGACGAAATGTTGACCATATACCATGTACTCATACAATTCAGAATGCGGTTTATAAAAATTTTGCGGAACAAAACCTTTCAATTATGTTACGTGTTTCATATTCTTCTCACCAGACTGGCAGGCAACAATTAGACATTGTAGTAAGCATAAGATGTAAAGTAGGAAATACATATGCAGGAGGTAGTCATGAGGAGAGCCCCAAACAATTAAGCAGCCATATTAGTTATGAAACAAGCATGAAAATCGACCTTTTAAAAACACATTTCAACTTCAACTCAAGACTGGCTAAAAATGCGGTGATGAGCCAAAATGAGCTACCTATTTCACCTCATGCCCATACAATCCATTGACACATGGTTTACCATATTGGATCATACCATCCAATATAGGACATACCATATCATACTAGTAAGGTATCAAGCTGCATACAGTACATTAAAAAGGATACAGCAAGTCAATGGGAAGTATCAGCCAGGCAAAACTAGATACCAATTCATAAATAAATCTTATCATCCATACTCAAGCATGATGCAAGGTGGACACCTTGACAACCAAGGTGGCCGTCTTTTAAAACAGCGATGTATAGACTAATGCATGAAAAATTGCCATTTTTGAAGTGTTTAACTTGATAAAAGCCTCAAAAGAGATTGCCTTCATCAAAATTTCCAACTGTCCAGATGTTCCATCTGCATGACAAATCACAATATGGCACATCCTTGCTTCATCGGTGGCAAGGATATCCTTTGCACCTCAAATCATAAAAGAGAATAATCTGCACTAGCCTTTGAGAAAACTGCTACAGAGCAAATACTAAGCACCTCTATATCTAGGATACTGGGGGAAAAAGATTGATGGATATTCTTATATCAATCTAATGCTTGCCCCTTTTTTTTGTTTTATTTCTTTAAAAATGGTGCCTGCAAGAGTGTACTTATTAACCACTTCCACTGATACAGATGCTCCTTTTGGAAGAAAAATCAAGAGATGGCAGATCCTCCATTTCATCACTACTCAGGTAGAACACAAAATTTGAGATTAGTGAGACTCGTTTAGTTCCACATTTTAGTTAATCATCTTCACATTGTGGTGACTGACACCACCCTTGGGAAGCTTGCGTAGAATTTAACTCTCATAACCATAACTTTCTAGATATGAACAAAGGAAAATTGTATGTTTGAACGTGAAAAGCTTCCACCATTTTATCCAGCTCATAGAAGTCATGTACCTATTCACCACTTGGCCCTTGTTCAATTCGTAATTTCTCTATTAGTTACAATCAAGGATTCATGTCCTCACGGTCCCGGCATGTCCTGCCTGGTATAGGTGCAAAACACGGGTTCTCTCTTGAACCAAGACATCCCAATTGTCCTGGTTGCTCCTTGACCCCTGGGAAGAAAAGCTCTTCCCGCAAACCAAACGGCAGTAACTCTTGACCTAGGTAGTAGTGGGTTGGGCAACATAATAGCCTTTGGGCTAGCTTATATAATGTTTCTTTGATCAAAAAGCTTGTACAACTCATCAGCACATGGTGGAGCTCCTCACCCTCCTCTTATCAACTCCTAACACTCCTAACCACATCTTTTCTATCTAGTGGTCTTGGAGATTCTGTCGCTCGCTTCACCACAAATAACTTGCAGTTGGGACCGCTTTTGGCCAGCGACCTCCAACCAGCTTGCCTCGAGGCCAGTGGATGATTGATGCTTCATTCGATCCAAAAGAAGCACATCTAAGAAGTCGGAATGAAGACTCGTCTGGATGTTTCTTGGTTCTTCTTACTTTATGCAACATTTGTTATGCACTAAAACGGATCCTGCATGCTATAGCCTATGCTGGTCTGATCAAAATATCCATTCAAACGTCTCTGAGATTGCCAGCTCACGACATGAACTTCATTATAAAAATTTAGATCATCGATTGAAATGTTCCAGTAAATAATAAATACAGTTCATGAATCAAGCTGGGCAATCACCAGTAATCACCACATGAGCAAATGCCATGCTCAAAATGATGAAACCTATTCGTGTCCCTGAGGATAATCTCACGCCCGGTGATACTTGAAATGAACTTGGCAGCATGATGGCAATCTCCACACATCCGGAGGTTCATCTTGATCCTGATAGGTATTTCTGGACCGGTATTTATTAATGCAAATGCAATCGCGAGCTTTTCGCTGTGCATAGACAAATGGCCCTCCTTGTCTTCCTCCTCCACATCGTGAAGAGCTGCTTCAGTCTCAGCAACATAACCTAACTCCTTCATCCTCCCCATCAAGACATCCAATTTTGCATACATCTCCTTAGACTGAGGATGTGACCTATCTCCCACATGAAAGGTATGAACCCTATTCCTGAGTTCCACATTGCTACAACCTGGCATCTTCTTGATCCCTTTGCTCACCATGATGCTCCTCACTGACATCACATCCTCCCATTTACCAGCTCTTGCATAAATATTGGATAATAGAACATAATACCCAGCTTGATCTGGAACCAACCTGAGCAAATTATCTGCTGCCACCAACCCAACAGACATATTAGAGTGAAGACGACAAGCACCCAACAAAGCTCCCCACACTCTCTCATTTGGCTCCATGGGCATCTGTCTGATGAAAGCATAAGCTTCTTCAATGCAGCCAGAACGGCCGAGGAGGTCCACCATGCAAGCAAAGTGCTCGAGTCTTGGAATCATCTGATACTGATCTTGCATACGCTTAAAGTAATATCTTCCTTCATCCAAAAGGCCTGCATGGCTGCAAGCTGCAAGGACCGAAACAAAGGCTATGTGGTCGGGTTTTAGTCCGGATTCTTGCATCTGTTCGAAGAAGCTAATGGCTTCTCTGCCATTTCCATGCATACCATATGCTGCAATAATAGAAGTCCAGGACACAACGTCCCTACCCTTCATACCATCAAAAACCTCTCTTGAAGTCTTCAGGCATCCACAGTTAGCATACATGTCCACCAGTGAATTCTCGAGCACCAGATTTGGGCACATTCTCTTCCTTTTGATGAACTCATGAATCCGAATTCCCACCGAGAGAGCTGACACCTCCCCACAAGAAGGAAGAACACTGGCAAATGTAACTGCATCGGGTTCTACTCCTTCCTTCTCCATCAGCAAGAAGAGCTCCACTGCTTCCGCCGCCATGGAGTTGTTTGCATAGATTGCAATCATGGCATTCCAAGAAACCAATCCTTTCCTAGGCATTTCATCGAACATCTTACGCGCGAACTCGACATTGGTCCGCTCACTGTTCGACAAAGCCGGAAGGATGCTTGCCATGGTGCCAGCATCAGGCCTCGGCCTCCCGACGGCCACCATCTCCTTACAGGCCTCAATAGCCCGTTCAAATTGGCCGTTCTGCGCGTACCCGGCAATCATCGCATTCCAAGAGACAACATCCCTGTGTGACATTTCACCGAACAATCGGAACGCGTCATCGGAACGGCCGCACTTGGAGTACAGAGTGATAAGCGTGTTCCCCACGAAGAGGTTGGCATCGAGGCCAATCTTGGCGACGGCGCCGTGGATCTGGAGGCCGCCTTGGAGGTTCTCGGAGTCCGAGCAGGCCTTGAGGGCGCAGGGGAAGGTATAATGGTCGGGCTTCGCACGGTGGAGACGAACCATCTGGGAGAAGAGGAGGAGGGCTTCGCGGTGGAGGCCGTGGGTAACGTAGCTCCGGATCATGACGTTGAAGAAGATGGTGGCGTTGGCGGAGGCGCCGTCGAAGACGCGGCGGGCGCGTGCCGGGTCTCCACAGGCGGCGTAGGCGCGCATGAGCTTGATCTGGACGGAGGGGTGGGAGGCGACGCCGCGGTCGAGGAGGCGGGAGTGGAGATCGCGGAGGGCCGGGAGGGAGTGAGGGGACTGGCATTCGTCGAGGACGCGGACCAAGGCGGCGTCGTCGTCGGTCAGTTCTGGCCGGAAGTTGGAGGAGGATCGGAGGAGGAAGTTTGGGGAGGAGATGGGGATGGGGAAAGGGTGTCGGGCCTTGATGATGATGCGGAGAGGAGTCAGTGGATTGAGGGTGGTTCTCATCAACTAGAGCAGGCTATGCGATTTCCATCCTCCCACCCTCCAGCTATTTGGTTTAAAGCAGGTAATGACATTGGTTAGTTGCCCAACTAGTCTACAAAAACTCAAATCATGCAAACTAATAAGTTGGTACTTTCTTTGGTGAGAGGGAAAGGGTATACGAACCCAGATTTTCAGCACAGCATGTAAATAAGTTTTGTGTCAGGACTCCAAAGTGTACTGATATATCGTGGACGGAAGAAAATCTTAAGTACCGTGATAAATCTACAAAAAAAATGCACATTTGTTGAAATTTTTTGATGAAAGATATTTTGATATTTAAATCAGTCGGAACTTGAGAATAATAAAAAAAATAAAAATTTAACATTGCATATCTCGATGGTTCCCCATTGCCTCCTTATATAAAGATAAAATTATAAGCCAATACACAGGCCAGTAAACCAGATCATAATTTATCGTTAGGATAGGAAATATGGAGATTGTTAGTCTCCAACTCTATCAAAATGCCTAAAATAGCCTTGTGGCTTTTAAATACCAGAGATGTAGCTTTAGTAATAAGTATCATGGATGGTTACAAAGTACCAAAAAAATATTCAAATTTTGTTTTTTTGAAAAATATCTTATCATTTGATTATGGAATTCCTAGAGGAAGTCATAATATGGAACTTGCATGGACTACCTTGTTTCATAAAAGTTGATATTAAATTCTCTCCTCTGAGCATTCCCTTATAATGACTTCATTTTAGGCTATTAATGGATGATCATTTAGCTATTTAAAAGGTTCCCTTTATCCACAAGTTATGTCCTTCCTCTCTCTCCTTTGGATGCAGGTCATTTTTTCCCATACGTCATGTCTAGAGAATCTCATAAACATTCTAGGAGAAGAAAATATTGCCTCTTCAGATGTTCGTGACATGTGTATTGAGCTGCAAGCATCTCTTTTTTGAAATTTGATAGTTCTCTTATTTATAAAGTTTTTTTGATGGATGTCTGTATAACTGCTGTATTCCTTTTTATACCCATAAATATATTTAGGGGGTGTTTGGTTAGGAGAAGTGAGGATCTGAAATCGAAATCGAAATGGATGACTCCCATTCCAACTATTTGATTGAGAGCAGTCCTATTCCGATTTCGATTATAGGATAGAATGGGAATGGCTCAATCTATATAGAACTTAATCCCTACTCTCCTCTATGGATTCAAATTTTTATTCCAATTTCAATTCCGATTCCGATCACAAACCAAACGCTTCAGAGGATTTGGCCATTCCGATTCCGATTCCACGTCATTCCGATTTCCATTCCCATTTCGATTTTGGTTACGAACCAAATACCCCCTTATATCTTTGTAATTGTTCTTTTCTTTTTTGGTATGGATTTGAAATTTTTTTGTAACAATCCAGAGGACCTCATCCAAAGAGATTTATCGACAGGTGTTATTTAGGATTTTTGATCCTGCATGAGTATCTATGAGCGACCTAGTGTAGATCAAATATGAGATTAAACATGCTTGTAGAAGCCCTCACATTTTCCCTCTGCTAGAAATATTATGATCATTTCATGATTTTTGTTGCTTTGAGCATGATTTGCATTTTCTACTTGAACTCAGATTCATTGACTAATTGAAAAATGATGCCCTTTGGAACTTTGTTTATATCATATAGGAAGAGTTCTTAATGCTGCATCAATCCCAATAATTACAAATTTTAATATCTATCGTAGAAGTTATGGTTGCATGGTATGGGTTGAAAACAGCTATTCATATGGTTCGGAGTGATAAAATTTTGTTGGATGGGGACTCAAATATAGTAGTGAAAAGGATTAGCAGGAAGGAGTCTGTTGGGATATACAGACCGACCGACCGATCGATCGACCGGCGGACCGATCGACCGACCGACGGACCGACCGACCGATCGGCCGACCAACCGACGGACCGGTCGATAGTATGTCGGTCGGGCAGACCCTTTCCGCCCTCCCGACCGACTACACCGGAGGATCCGGTGTCTGACCCCCGCGACGTGCCCGACTGACCGTCGGGGGGGTCCGAATCTTCACCCAACGCCCCTCAGCTGGCCACCGACCTAAGGTCGGTCGACTTCCCCAATCGCCGTACTACTGCCAGAGACTGTCAGCCCTGACAACGGCATGCGGCATTATCCCGCCTATGGCTTTGTCAACCCTAGTGATTTGACGGCCCCATGGTGATTTGATACCTTACGGCGACTCTGACATTCTACAGTGAATTGACAATTCTCCAATTGTCCGCGCCATTAATGACGGTGCCAAACCGTGCTCCACTATATATATCGGGGAAGGCAACAGTGCTAGAGGTCCTTTCGAAAACTCACCAGGCTTGCTCCCTTTCTTTCTCTCTCTCAATTGAGCTCTCTGTCTTCATTTCACTGTTGCCCAGTCTCCTCCCTGACTTGACCGTCGGAGGGTCCCCGCCGGAGCCGCCTCCGGTCAGTGTGGATTTTTTTTTGCAGGCGCTCGTCCCCGGCGACCAGGCGATGAGGGGATTGGCCGCAACAGATTGGCGCACCAGGAAGGGGGACGGTGGAAACGCGCACAAGACGTTACGGTACGCTATCCCCACGAAATTCGAGATGACAAAGATGAGAGCTCAGCGATCGAGGGTCACCGGATCGGCGAGGCGCTCTTCCCGTCGGGAAAAAGCCTCTCCTCCATCCTCCGCGGTGAAACCCAGCTCACCGCACCCCGCGGTGACCACGGAGGCGCAGATCGCGGTGATCGTGCGGTAGATGACCGTGCTGACGGACGCGGTCAAGAGCCTTCAGCAACAGCCGGTCCAGCTGCCGCCATTACCGGCCGGGCAACCGACGGCACGTCCGATGCCCTCCAGGAGCAGCCGCCGACGCCCGCATCGATCTCTGTCGCCTCTGCAGGAGCACCTGTCGCAGCGCTCCCATGGAGGGGAGGAGAGGCAGCCGTGGTGCGACGCCCATCGGCCCCGACGGCTTTCTCCCTCCCAGCTAGAACGAGCGAGGAAGGAGAAGCGGCCGCGAACGCCGTCCGCCTCTCTCTCGGACTCTTCCGGAGACTCTACTCCTGGGGTCTCCCAACACCGACGGATCGAAGACTACGAATGCAGGTTCGACGAGATCGACCGTCGGCTTGCCCAGTTGCAGGTGGACGGACAGAAGTCCTCGAACGACGTTGACTTCCAGACCACCCAATCTCTCTCCCGACTTGTCCTTGACGAACCGATCCCCAGTCGGTTCAAGATGCCGCACATGGAGCCTTACGACGGCTCCACCGACCCCATCGACCACCTGGAGAGCTACAAAGCTCTCATGACGATCCAAGGGGCAACCGACGCTCTCCTTTGCGTTGGCTTCCCCGCCACGCTACGCAAAGCTGCCAGGGCTTGGTACTCCGATCTTCGATCGGGAAGTATCCACTCCTTCGGACAGCTCGAGCACTCCTTCGCGGCCCACTTCAGCACCAGCCGAAGGCCGCCCCGAACATCGGACAGCCTTTTCTCCCTTAAACAAGGGGAAAATGAGATGCTCCGATACTTCGTGGCGCGGTTCAACGCGGCCACGCTCGAGGTTCGGGACCTCAATGAGGACATGGCCATCTCGGCCATGAAACGGGGGCTGAGGGCGTCCCGATTTACCTACTCCCTGGACAAAACCCTCCCCCGGACGTACGCTGAGTTGCTGGAGCGCGTGTACAAGTATATGCGCGCGGACGAGGGAGCTTCCGACCGACGCCTGGCCGAGTCTAAAGGCCCGAAGGAGAAGCGAAGAAAGGGTCGGGACCCGCTGTGCCTGGCGGGCCCCCGACCGACGGTCGGGTGTCGCCACCACGACGGAACAAGAGGTCACCCCGACGTCAGAGCCCGAGGCCGACATGCCCCAGGTACGATTCCTACACTCCCCTTTCTGCTCTTCGTGCGCAGATTTTGATGGAGATCGAAGGGGAAGAGTACCTGCGACGGCCTCCGCCTTTGAAGGCAAAGGGCCTCGACCGATGGAAATACTGCCGATTCCATCGGAGCCACGACCACAACATCGAGCAATGTATCCAGCTTAAGGATGAGATCGAAGCCCTCATCCACCGGAGGTATCTCGATAAATTTCGGAGGAACCCGCCAGCTCGACCAGTTGCCGACCGACGACCCCAGCCGACCCAAGAAGCGACTGATAATCGACCTACGGTCGGGGTCGGGGTCGGGGTCAGTGGATTGAGGGTGGTTCTCATCAACTAGAGCAGGCTATGCGATTTCCATCCTCCCACCCTCCAGCTATTTGGTTTAAAGCAGGTAATGACATTGGTTAGTTGCCCAACTAGTCTACAAAAACTCAAATCATGCAAACTAATAAGTTGGTACTTTCTTTGGTGAGAGGGAAAGGGTATACGAACCCAGATTTTCAGCACAGCATGTAAATAAGTTTTGTGTCAGGACTCCAAAGTGTACTGATATATCGTGGACGGAAGAAAATCCTAAGTACCGTGATAAATCTACAAAAAGAATTCACATTTGTTGAAATTTTTTGATGGAAGATATTTTGATATTTAAATCAGTCGGAACTTGAGAATAATAAAAAAAATAAAAATTTAACATTGCATATCTCGATGGTTCCCCATTGCCTCCTTATATAGAGATAAAATTATAAGCCAATACATAGGCCAGTAAACCAGATCATAATTTATCGTTAGGATAGAAAATATGGAGATTGTTAGTCTCCACCTCTATCAAAATGCCTAAAATAGCCTTGTGGCTTTTAAATACTAGAGATGTAGCTTTAGTAATAAGTATCATGGATGGTTACAAAGTACCAAAAAAACATTCAAATTTTATTTTTTTGAAAAATATCTTATCATTTGATTATGGAATTCCTAGAGGAAGTCATAATATTGAACTTGCATAGACTACCTTGTTCCATAAAAGTTGATGTTAAATTCTCTCCTATGAGCATTCCCTTATAATGACTTCATTTTAGGCTATTAATGGATGATCATTTTGCTATTTAAAAGGTTCCCTTTATCCACAAGTTATGTCCTTCCTCTCTCTCCTTTGGATGCAGGTCATTTTTTTCCCGTACGTCATGTCTAGAGAATCTCATAAACATTCTAGGAGAAGAAAATATTGCCTCTTCAGATGTTCATGACATGTGTATAGAGCTGCAAGCATCTCTTTTTTGAAATTTGATAGTTCTCTTGTTTATAAAGCTTTTTTGATAGGTGTCTGTGTATAACTGCTGTATTCCTTTTTATACCCATGAGTATATTTAGGGGGTGTTTGGTTAGGGAGAGTGAGGGTCTGGAATCGAAATCAAAATGGGTGACTTCCATTCCAACCGTTTGGTTGGGAGGAGTCCCATTCCGATTTCGATTATAGGATGGAATGGGAATGGCTCAATCTATATAGAATTTAATCCCTACTATCCTCTATGGATTTAAATTTTCATTCCTATTTCGATTCCGATTTCGATCACGAATCAAACGCTTCAGAGGATTTGGCCATTCCGATTCCGATTCCAAGTCATTCCGATTTTCATTTTCATTTCGATTTTGGTTACGAACCAAATACCCCCTTATATCTTTGTAATTGTTCTTTTCTTTTTTGGTATGGATTTGAAATTTTTTTGTAACAATCCAGAGGACCTCATCCAAAGAGATTTGTCGAAAGGTGTTATTTAAGATTTTTGATCCTGCATGAGTATCTATGAGCTACCTAGTGTAGATCAAATATGAGATTAAACATGCTTGTAGAAGCCCTCACATTTTCCCTCTGCTAGAAATATTATGATCATTTCATGATTTTTGTTGCTTTGAGCATGATTCGCATTTTCTACTTGAACTCAGATTCATTGACTAATTGAAAAATGATGCCCTTTGGAACTTTGTTTATATCATATAGGAAGAGTTCTTTATGCTGCATCAATCCCAATAATTACAAATTTTAATATCTATCGTAGAAGTTATGGTTGCATGGTATGGGTTGAAAACAGCTATTCATATGGTTCGGAGTGATAAAATTTTGTTGGATGGGGACTCAAATATAGTAGTGAAAAGGATTAGCAGGAAGGAGTCTTTACTTCATTCAACCTTGAGAAGCATCAAGATGATATGCCCCACTCTATATCCAACTTTGCTTGTCTTCATATTTTTCAAGAAGCAGATCGCATGGCTGATTGTTTGGCAAACATGATTTGCATCGAACAACGTCAGGAAGTGTGGCAAGAGGGTTTTCCTTCAACTCTTACTCAATCCATTAGTGCAGATGCTTTCGGTATTACATTTGCTAACCAAGATCTTTCCCATGCTCATGTGGTTGAATTATGTTATAAAGTGTCACAAGTCAACTGAAAAAGGCTCTGCCCAATTGCCGAATCATGAGAAACCTCGATCGAGTAGATTGCAAGATATTCTGGACAAGATTTTCAGGACTTTTTTGGTAATATGATTATAGTTCAATATGTGGAAAGAGAGTACAATGCAGCCTCGAAACTATTTGGTACAAGTGGAGCTGCTCTACTGCGTTGACAGGAATGAGTTGGGTTAGCCTTTGCATCAGTTGCATGTCTGTGTTGCAACAATTCCTAACCTGGAACTATTTGCCCTCTACATGGAGGTTGCCATTCCTTGGTTGGGGTTTAAACCTCCTGCTTTTGGGCAGTGAGCTGCCATACATTATCCTGTATCACATCCAATGACAAAGATATTTTAGCTTTGCTAGCCTTCCTTGATCTCCATGCGGCAGTGAAAAAACAGGTAGATGTCGGCTTCTAGCTATCACCAATAACATTGTCATTCTTAGCTTCTAGATATAGATATCACCAATAACAGTGTTGTTCTTATTGTATCTTTTATGTGAGATGTCAGTACTATTCTTGGGCTGGCAAACATAACTTTTGTTTTCTGCCCGCTACTAGTGATTCAGCGGAGGCTTTTTTTTTTTTTTCATATAGAGATCTTGTTAACGCATGAATAGATAAGGCCACCGGCCTCTCTTTGATTTGTATATACTTGTTGTAACCACTTCTTTCTGTTATCTTCCCTCCACAACCCAATGCTTTCCTCTGGCACCACCAGCCCTAATAGCTTCCATGGCCTAGCCGATGTCACCCACCCCTTTTATCTACATCATTCAGGTAACTCTGGCACCAATCTTGACTCTCAAGTTCTTACCAGCGACAACTTTTCGACATAGAGTCGTGCTATGCGAATGGCTCTTAGTGCAAAAAACAAGGTCGGGTTCATCGATGGCTTTTTGCATCCTCCTGCTCCTGGCAATTCCCTTCTTCCATGTTGGTAATGGTGCAATGATATGGTACTTTTCTGGCTCCTCAATTCCATCTCCAAGGAATTAACAGCTAGTGTCATCCATGCAAGCACTGCTGCCGAAGTCTGGACAGATTTGTCAGAGCGTTTTTCACAGACCAATGGACCCAGGATTTTTCAAATACAAAAATCTGCCCACACATAATAGCTGGCATCCATTTCTTCTCATTTCACCCAGTTGAAAGCTTTTTTGGATGAATTGGCATTCTACTAGCCAATTTCTCCATGCTCTTATGGGACGTCTAAAATAGGAGTTTCTCACCAATGTGAAGATCGAGTAATGTAATTTTTGATAGGGTTAAATGAGAGTTATGCTGAAATTAGAGGTTAGATTTCACTTATAGATCCTCTACCTACCATTCATTAATCGTGTTTGCAAGAAGACAAATAATGAGAAGTCTCTGTTGTGGAAAGTCCGCCCCTTGCCTCTCCCATTTTGGCAAATAAAGTAGACTCTAGTACCGATTCCAGGCACCCCTCTTCCAACAGAAGAAATCTACAGCGCACTCATTGCCACAAAAAGAGACATACTGTTGAACAATGCTGTTCTATGCATGGATATCCTTCAGGCCACAAGCTCCACAAGAAGTTTCCAGCACCCAGCCCTACCTCTACTGCCAACGCCATCACTCCTAATGGATCTTCTACTTCCACACCGGTTCTTGTTTTCACTTCTGACCAATATCAAAAATTGTTGGCCCTCATTAATGATAACACTTCTCTTCCGGTGGCCGCAAGTACTCCTCTCACTGCGGCCAACATAGCAGGTACATTTTTTTTATTTGTCTAGCACTCGTTTCAATACTTGGATCTTTGATTCTGGTGTCACTGATCATATGATTTCTAATCTAAACAATTTATTTTCATCCAATTCTATACATGATCATGATCTAGTCACATTTTTCAATGACACATCAGTTCCTATCACACACAAAGGCTCAGTTTCTTTGTCTCTTGACACTACTCTCTTTGATGTGTTCTATGTTTTTAGTTTCAAGTTTAATTTACTGTTTGTGAGCAAAATTACTAAATCTTTTAATTGTTTCATAATCTTTTTCCCCAAACCATTGTGTCTTATAGGACTTTGCTACAAAGAGGATGATTAGATAAGTTAGCAAGTGTGTGGGCCTCTATCATTTTCATCCTGCACCATCTCTTCAGCCGTCACCATCACCCTGATTATCTGGCACAAGCATCTTGGTCATCTCTCCAATTCTTGTGTAGAGTCTCTTGCTTCTAGTCATTACAATATTATTTATTCTCCTATTTCAAATTGTGATGTTTGTCATTTATCTAAGCGGACAAGATTTTCTTTTCCATCTACTCGAAGTACCACTATGCCATTTGGATTAATTCACTGTGATACTTGGGGCGCTTTTGCATGGGCATCCTTGATTGGGGCTCATTATTTTCTTACTAGATGATTTCATGCATAGTACTTGAGTTTATCTAATGCATCATAAATCTAAAATATTTTTTATCTTTAAAATTTTTTTTCATGATTCGTATATAGTTTAATGCACAAGTCAAACAATGTCATTCGGATAATAGAATAGAATCTTTCTCTGCCAATCTCACTAGTTTGTTTCATGAGTTAGATATTATATGCCAACATTCTTGGTGCACTCCCCAACAAAATGGAGTTGTGGAATGAAAGCATTGGCATTTACTTAATATTGTGCATGCTCTTCGTTTCCAAACCCATTTGCCGCTCTCATTCTGGGGTGAATGTGTACTCTATACCACTTATCTTATCAATCGTATACCTACTTCATTATTATATAGTAAATCACCTTACGAGTTACTTTTAAATAATTACCTTCTTTTGATTGCCTATACATATTTGGTTGCCTAAGCTATGCTACTAATTTATTGCCTCATCGCAAGTTTGACATACAAGCCCGAAAGTGTGTCTTTCTTGATTTTCCTTATGGACAAAATGGATATAAAATATTTGTTGGGTGGATGTCTGGTCAGGACACCACCTCCCAAGACCTTTTCAGTACCACGCGATGCAGCAGAAAGAAAGAAGAAACAAAACAAAATAACCAAAATATGTGGATCAGCCACAAAAGGACTCGCCTCCACGGGGCATGCAAACTTCACTATAAAAAAAAAAAAATTTACAAGAGGAGATCTCACCCTCAACCCTCGTACATCCAATTTCTCTCTCACCTGAAGTTTTCCTCATAAAAGCTCTCTCTCTTGGAAGACCCCCCTGAACCCCTAAAGTGCCCGACGTCCGCTGTCCAGGAGTCCTGCTCCTTCTCTCTCAGTGGCCTCACGCCTCTCTCTTTTTCTTCTCGGGTTCCGTGCGGCGTCCTCAGCAAAAAACCAATCACCCGCTCCTCTCTGTTGAGGCACAAGCCTTTTAAAGGCCTTAAATAAGGTTTAAACCTAATTAGATTAGGTTTAGGTCTCCTAAACAAACCAAATCAAGCCCCTTGAACCGTTGGATCAAGACCAGAAACTTCCTAGGCCATCCGATCGCGATTGGTCCACGAAATAGTATCATGGACCGTGAGAAACACATGAAAAACGCCCATGCGGTCCGCCATGGACCGCCCGGTCCACGGTGGATCGGGGTACAGGGCCCAAGCAAGGTGCCTGGGCCTGGGCCGACCCGCGCGCGCAGGCCCGTGCATGGGCTGGGCCGTGCGCCCGCCCGCCTGGGCTGCGTGCCTGGGTCGCGCATCCCGCGCGTTGGCCCCGCCTGGGCCGTACGTCGCCGCCTCAGGTCTCGTGCTGACTTCAAAAGCCCGTATCTCCTCCATCCGAGCTCCGTTTGAGGTGATCTTGATCTCGTTGGACTTCATTTTTCGTCGCGAACCTCGTTGTGGGCTCAATATGGACTAAATCTCGAGATGTCAAATTCTAACAGTATTAGATCTTGATACTTGCAAAATATTTACATCTTGTGATGTTATATTTGATGAGACCTTATTTCCTTATATATCTATCTTAGAACCATCTTCTCTCATTACTGTTTTACCTCGTCCACTTATTGATTATCATGAGGATCGAACTCCGGCCAACTCGGCCCCGATTCCCCTTCAAGTCACCCCGACACTAGCCCCAATTTTCCTTCAACCCGACCCGACTCCGACTTCACCTTCGCTCCCAAACCCACCCCAGTCTCCAAAGTTGTACCCTGATCCTACCCATGCTTCCCCACCTAAGTCCAAGTGTGTTTGAAACCCCCTCTTATCTCAAGGACTTTCATTGTCCCACATTGCAGCGCACTCCAACACCCAACTCCTCTACCCAACTCCTCTTCACAAGCAGGTCCAGGTACTTCTCATCCTTCATTTTTTTTTTGTTATGATCATTTGTCTTCCTCTCACTGTGTCTTTGTTAGTGCCATTTCCTCCACCATGGAGCATTTCTCTTTCACGGAGGCCATACAGGATCCTCATTGGTGAGATGCAATGGCAGCATAAATCCGTGCTTTGGAACATCAAAACATGTGGACCATCACCTCCTTGCCTCCGAGTAAGCATCCCATTAGATGCAAATGGGTTTAGAATATCAAGCATCGTTTTGATGGCACCATCGAATGATACAAAGTGCGACTTATTGCCAAAAGATACACAATAGGAAGGTCTGGATTATCATGAGACCTTTGCTCCTGTTGTTAAACTTTCTTCTATGCATTGTCTTTTTGCCTTAGCAACTATCTATGGTTGGCATCTCCAACAACTTGATGTCTACAATGTCTTCTTGCATGGCGATCTCAATGAAGAGATCTATATGTCCCCCCTTCAGGTTTCCGTCAACAGGGGGAGAACCAAGTATGTCGACTGAATAAGTCATTCTATGGACTCAAACAAGCTTCAAAGAACTAGTTTGCAAAGCTCTCTACTTATATTATCAATGCTGGCTTCACTCAATCCAAGATTGATTATTCTTTGTTCACAATGCATCATGGTGACATCTCTATGGCTATATTGGTATATGTGGATAATATAATACTTACAGGAAATGATATCACTTCCATTAATCAGGTCAAGGTTTCTTCTTTCATCAAAACTTCTATATCAAGGACCTTGGGGACTTGAAATACTTCCTTGGTATAGAGGTTGCCCGAGCTAAGGAAGGTATTTTTCTTTATCAATGCAAGTATACACTTGCAATTCTTGATGATTCAGGTTTACTTGATGCCTGACCAGTTGATACTCCCATAGACCAAAAGCTTAAGCTAGCTCTGGATTATGGCACATTACTGGGTGATCCATCTATCTATTATTGCATGATAGGAAGGCTAATTTACCTTAGTCTTGCATGGCCCGACATTGTGTATCCTATTCATATCCTGAGCTAATTCATGCATAAGCCTAGGAAGCAATATATGAATGCCGCCCCCTAGGGTTCTTCACTGTCTTAAGGCCACATTAGGATAAGGTATATTGCTTTCTTTTTCTAGTCTTATTGAGCTCAAGGGTTATTGTGATTCAAATTGGGCCAGTTGTCCAGACACACAGCATTCAGTGACGGATTATTGTACATTCTTCGGCCATTCTCTCTTGTCTTGAAAAATCAAGAAACAGCATACTATCTTTTGCTCTTCTGTTGAAGCCGAGTATAGAGCTATGGCCTCAGTTACTTCTGAAATCATCTTGCTACAATCATTATTTCAGGACTTTGGATGTACTCATCTCGCTCCAATACAACTGTTTTATGATAATCAAACGTGTTTACATATTTCTAATAATCTAATTTTTCACGAATGAATGAGACATATTGAGATTGATTGTCACTTCATTTGTGAAAAAATTCAATAGAGCATGATTGCAATAAATCACATTTCTATACATGACCAACTAGCCGACGTATTCACTAAGGCTCTTACTAAGGATCAGTTTCGTCGACTTTTGAGCAAGTTCGGAGTGCTCAACATTCACACTCCAACTTGAGGGAGAGTGTTAATGTATGAATAGATAAGGCCACCAGCCTCCCTTTGATTTGTATATATCTTGTTGTAACCACTTCTTTCTATTACCTTTATTATCTCCCACGTAATCCTCTCATACATTAATGTAACTTGTATTTGTATACAAGATTAATGAGAGCCCAGATGTAGCCCAATCTTCTTAGATCTGTATAATGTCTCTTAAAACCTTCGATCACTTGATCTTAGTTTATCAAGATTTTTTATATCTATTGAAATATTTGCCTTTTGGGCTAAATTTTTCGATATTTTTTTGACCAAAGCTAACAATCATCAATTGGAGTGTTCGTTCCTCGAAAAGTGAATATTGAGCAAATATCTTGGTAGCAGCATTCATTAATCACCAGGTTTGCTTATTCTTAAGCCCTTTAATTACTTAACTTTGCAATGTAGAATAGTTTACTTGGATTAACTTATTTATCCTTGAAATAAATTAATTATAAATTAGTTTCATTTACTTCATATTTTATGGGCATAAGTAGAACAAATTAGTTAAAGGATTGATTCCATTTAACTCTCTTCCAACCACCAATTAGATGCAGAATAATATGATTATTTTGGATGGCATGATTGTATCTCGAGAACACGATAGAAATTTTTCCACAAAGTCTATAATAGAAGAATATCAAAATTTTTGTATAATTTTAATTTTTTATTAGCTAAATATATTATACATTCCTTGTATAGATACATCTATGAAAATTATAACAAAAGTTCCAAAGACCGAATCCTAGCAACAAAGACTGAATCACATGGTGACCATGGTAAGATTGGCCATATAAGTTGCCACCCAAATAGATGTACTCAAATAAATATATCGTTTGAGATATGTACCACCTCAAAAGAGTCTATGACAACCATCATTCATTCGAGCACCACAATCACCATTTCAAAATCTCTATCTAGTATAATGTAGATGCTCTCATAATCTTCATAACATAGGGTAGTTTAGCCATTGAAACACTTATGTCAATGTCCAAATGTTGCATGTGGCAAGAAAAAAATAATTGACTCCTGATGGTAAAACTAGCTCCACCATAAGTTCCTCTTGCAGCACATTGTCACCAAAATTGATCTCGAGAGAGAGTAAGGGCTTGTTTGGTTCATGAAAAATGAAGAGGAAAAAAAATAATTTATGAAAAATGAAAAAGAGTTTCTTTATTTGATTGAAGTTTTAAGAGAAGAGAGAATAGAAAAAGCTTTTTCTATGAAAAGATATTTTTCACATTTTATTGAAAGTGGAAATCCATAGAAGAGATGAGTTTTGAGACTTTCTATGAAATGAGATTGATGATCCTTTTTTTTTCAAAAATATTTTTTTAATATTTATGGTTAAAATTTATAAAATATCAATAGATGGTTAAGATGAAATACTGAATAGTGATATATGCCAATGTCTCCATTTTTTTCTTCTTATAAAATTAATATAATATTAATATTATTTTAATATTTATATTAATATTTATACTGATATAATATTATATTTATATTTAAATAAATTTATTATATCAAAATATTTATATTATATTAATATAATATAAGTAATATATATTAGTATTATTTTAATGTAATAAATTATTATGATTTAATATTATATTATAATACAATAATATTATATTTATATTAATACAAATATTGTAATATTTATAGTATATTAATATTATTGTATATTGATATTAATATAATATTTTTATTAATATTAATACAATATTTATATTAAAATATTATTATTATATTAACTTAATAAATTATTATTATCTAATATTTTATTATAATATAATAATATTATATTAATATTAATATAAATATTATAATATTTATAGTATATTAATATTATTATATATTGATACTAGTATAATATTTTTATTAATATTAATATAATATTTATATTAAAATATTAATATAATAAATTATTATTATATAATATTTTATTATAATATTATAATATTATATTTATATTAATATAAATATAATATTATTATTTATATAAAATCTTAGAGCAAAAAGATATGGTTTCATATCTTTTAAGAATATAATAAATATTTTACATAATTTTTTTAGAAAATGGATGTTCAACTAAATATAAGTCACTTTGAAATAAGCTATTTTCTTATAAATAACCAAATGTGCCAAAATCATATTTCCAAGAAGATTCTAAGAAGTATGGGAAGTTAATTCTTAGGAAGAAAAGTTCTTTTTTGAACCAAATAAGTTCTAAAAGACTGACAATTTTTAGAAAAAAAGATTATATGAAAGAATGTTAAAATTATAGAAAGGAGTTATAGTCAAGATACTCTTAGGGGCACTTGGTTCGCGATTGAAATTGAAATCAAAATAGGAATCAGAATGGTTTGGAATCAGAATTGGAATAGCCAAATCCTTTGAAGTATTTGGTTCGTGATCGGAATCGGATTTAAAATTGGAATGAAAATTTGAATCTATAAAAGAGAGTAGGGATTGAATTCTATGTAGATTGGGCCATTTTCATTCCACTCCGAAATTTAAATGAAATTTTTTTCAACCAAATAATTGAAATAAGAGTTATCCATCTTTATTTCGATTTCAGACACCTATTTTCTTCGATCAAGCATTTTTTTAGAGTCAGCATCTTGGACGAGCTTGGAGGCTTGAAATTGGTTGGGTGCTCTTAAAACCAAAGTTTTTTTTTTTTTTTTCCTTCTAATATCCGAAGTAGTTATGATCAAGGTCCATGCGCGCACGCGGACCCGACCCCAACGCAACTAATATAAAATCCAGCCACAGAACAAAACCCAAAGGCAATGACTGACTCAAATCGAAGGCTGGCTGACAGCAACCGAACCGACTCCAGCTTTCAGGAGGCCAACACTGGCCCAAAGATGGAGAGAAAAGTATAAGCACCCAAGACAACTCTTTCTCCAGAACGCATCCCGTCTTCTTGAGCGGAAACCTCCACACTCACGCCCACCGCCACGAGGCCCCCATCTTCCCCATTCTCCATCTCCTCCTATTAATCATCAAACCCTACACCGTATCTCAATTAAAGATCCTCCCGATCGTCTCCCTCCTCTCAACAAATCTCTGTCCTCCCCTAATTTTCAGGAACTCCAATCGCCCTCCCTTCGCCAATTCGAAAACCCTGCCTGCCGATCGATCGGAGATGCCCGGGGCCAAGGCTTGATCGCCGCCCCGCCGCCGCCTAGGGCGAGGAGGGGTCTGTGTCTTTGTATGGAAACGCGGAGCCGGAAGCGGGCGGAGGCCTCCTCATCAGCGCCCTCTTCTCAGCCCCCCCCCACCCGCGCCTTCAAGCGCTCCCGCACCTCCACCTCCACGATTCCACCCGCCCTTCCTCCGGCCTCCTCTACGCGCTCCCGCCGCGCCCAGAACCGTACGTCCGCCGCCACCGCCCCGTCCCCCATGGACTCCTCCGCCAGTGACTCCGCCGGCCGACGTCGCAGCAGCTCCGGCAAGAACCACCACCCCCCGGCGGAGCGCGACCGTGAGTCGTTGGACAAGGGGAAGGAGAGAGAGCCAGAGACTTCCAGAGCGAGGGATAGGGATGTGGAACGGATCTTAGGGTTGAGCTTCGATGGCGCGGGAGCTGATGATGACAACGATAGCGACGGTGGCGTCGGCATCCTCCATCAGAATCTAACGTCGGCCGGCAGCGCCCTCCAGGGGCTTCTCCGCAAGCTGGGGGCTGGTCTCGACGATCTGTTGCCATCCTCGGCCGTGTCGGGCTCTTCTTCCTCGCACCAGGGCGGGCGGCTCAAGAAGATCCTTTCAGGGCTGAGATCTGATGGAGAGGAAGGGCGGCAGGTGGAGGCGCTGACCCAGCTCTGTGATATGCTGTCGATCGGTACCGAGGACTCACTGGGGTCGTTCTCGGTGGACTCGTTTGTGCCGGTCCTCGTGGGCCTGCTCAACCATGAGAGCAACCCTGACATCATGCTGCTTGCGGCGAGGGCACTCACCCATCTCTGTGATGTCTTGCCGTCTTCTTGTTCCGCGGTGGTACATTATGGTGCTGTCCCGTGTTTCTGTGCTCGCCTTCTCACGATTGAATACATGGACCTGGCAGAACAGGTTTGCTTTTTCTTTTTCTCCTATACTTGGTTCATATTTGCTTTCCTTACCTCGGTGTTGCATGTCGTCTGAGACCTTAGGCTTTATGCTTTGATTGATTTGATTGAAAGCTTTCATGTGTTAGGACACAACCAAACAAGGACAGTACTGTCACTGTGCCATCCACTTAGGGCACGGGTCGGGTTCGTTCGGGTTGAGAGAAAAATTTCACCTGATCGAACCCAATCAGGTTGAATAAAATTCAACCACTATCGACCATTTATCATGTATAAATCGTTTGAAACCGAAGTGAATGGTTTGTAGTATTCGGATAGGTTGTGTCAGTTTGGACTTCGACTCAATATTAATTTTAAGTCCAATGTTGGCCTACTTAAGCTTATTTATTTTTCTTAATCAATTTAATAAAAAAAATCTAAATCTTATAAATTACAAATTTTGGATTTATTTTTGAATCTGGACAAAACAAAACAGAAAAAGAAAAGATTTACTCATTTGAAAGTAACTACATCAGAAAGCTTTCATTTTAGAATTGTCTCAAATTGATGTGTTTCCATCAATAATTCAACATTACTATTCCCATGAATTCAAATAGGTAACGGAGTATTTTTAGAATAAAATATTGAAGTCTAAACAACGCAGTCCCAAAATGCAAGTAAGTTTGTGAAATACTACATCGATTAGGCTCGATTTCATATGGGTTAAAAGTGTAGGAACCGAATCCAACCGTAAATAATTGATTTTTTCCAAACCCCAACCCGATTCTACCTAATTTATGTCATTCAACCGACCGAAACCGATATTTATTGGCTCGGATTGGGTGGGTTTCTTCGGATTTCAGTTATTTGCTCAGCCCTGATCCACCCATCTACTTTTTGCTATGTTCACGATTGCTGTCTTAGGACCTCCAAATTTATATCTGATGTATTGGTTCAAATGTGATCATGTTCTAGAACCGACACTTCCAAACATGACTGTGCTATCTTCTGAACTGGTACAATCAGGCGTAGCACAATCCACTTTTCTGCTTTTCCCATGTCAACTGCTGCTGTCCGCTTACTGACCCCATTTCGTTATCAGAATCTCTGGACTTAAAATATGCTTCTTTCTGGGTTATATAAAGTTGTCTGCCTGCTGGACTTAGTGTAGTGTACATGGCTAGCAGTTGGGGCATTGAGTTCTGTAGGAAGTTCAGTGACTGGTATATGTAGGAAGCTTTATGTTATTTAGGATTCATATTCTACAGGTAGGTAAGTTTTAATATGGTGTTGATATAGTGCCTGGAAAAATTTCAAATCATTTATTGGATATCAAATTCTTAATATGGTACATATGCATGATATCTTTTTCATCTTTTCACCAGCTAGCAAATATTGCATGTGTAAATGTATAGGAACAACCTGTCTGTGTTCATCTGCCAATCCTTATTTTCAGTATTTGTTTCATTTACCAATTTGAATCTGATTATTTGCTTATGTATGCTTTAGTCCCTACAAGCTCTCAAGAAGATATCACAAGAGCATCCGACTGCTTGTCTGCGTGCTGGTGCACTTATGGCAGTGTTGTCTTACCTTGACTTCTTCTCAACGGGGGTCCAGGTAATTGATTTTTCTAAGTATACATTCTAGTGGATTTTTTTTTCTTTAATCATTATTGGTTGTTTGTTTTACATTTTAGTCTGTTTTACCTTTTGAAGGCAACATTCTTTTTCCTCTTTTCTGTGGCCTTCATTGCCCCTTCTTTTCCCATATTGTCTTCATGTTACTTGTCAATTTTTTCAGAGAGTAGCATTGTCCACAGCCGCAAATATGTGTAAGAAACTCCCATCAGATGCAGCTGACTTTGTAATGGAAGCAGTTCCTCTGCTCACAAACCTTCTTAACTATCATGATTCTAAGGTAAAGCAGAAATTATGTAGCCTGTGATTGAATTATACATTTTCTGGCTCGACCATTGTTCATATTTTAACAATAAAATATTTGCTTTGTTTGTTTTTTACTCACTGCTAGTTTTTATGGCAGGTGTTAGAACATGCCTCTGTTTGCTTGACACGTATTGCAGAAGCATTTGCCTCATCTCCTGAGAAACTGGATGAGTTATGTAATCATGGCTTGGTTGCACAAGCTGCTGGACTTATATCTGTTAGTAATTCAGGAGGACAGGCTTCTCTGAGCACATCAACATACACGGTATGAGCATTAAGGGGCTGTGACTAGTGTAAACTCATTGCTCAATCCAATTTTGACATATTCACTTCAGGGTTTGATTCGCCTTCTCTCAACATGTGCAAGTGGATCCCTGTTAGGAGCTAAAACTCTTCTCCTTCTTGGAATCAGCGGCACACTTAAAGATATTCTTTCAGGTTCTGGTCTAGTTGCTGGTGTTTCTGTTTCCCCTGCTTTAACAAGGCCCGCAGAACAGGTATCTCATGTGTTTCGTGCTTTTGTTGTGTTTTCTTGGTCGGCTGGCTGGTTTCTTTAGAGTACTATGGTACATTCTATTTAGAGTAATATTATATTTTATGTGTACTATTATATTTTATGTAAAACAATTGTGATGGATATTAAAATAATGGTGATTGCTATATTATTGCAAGTAAAATAATGGTGATAGATAGAGGAATATTAAAATAAGGGTGATTAATATATTTGAAGTAAAATAATGGTGATAGATGCATTATTTAATAAGGTTAACTATTTGGCGAGTTACATCATGGTTTTCAACCATTTTCAAATAGATGGTCCACCTGTGGTCTGTGCATTAGAACAAGTGATATCATTTGTTGCCATGAATAAAGGGTACAAGGTTCAATGAGGCATTTCTCTTTAACACCTTATTATTAAATTATTTTTCAATCTTGCACGATAGGATTGTGGTTGACTCATGTGTAATGCAGGAGTGTTTGCCTCCGCAAGTCTAGCTTAACTTCATTGGATGCCTTCCTTCTGACAAATCGAAAACAGTTAGAAGCAAAATCATATGTTCTTGCTTGAAAACGAAGTTCATATTAAGTTTAATTGGTCCACTACTAGCCCCGCCTAGTATCCAATTGCTTTAGTGGCCATTGTATTTGGGCTGGTTGCCAATCAGGCTGTCAGAGCAACTTGCCCAAGTGTGGGCAACTCAGGTGTGTCATGTTGCTGTCTTTTGTGGTAGGGCAAGTGTTAGGTGGTTCTGTCAGTAGATTAGGAATGATAGGCAGGTGGAGTCACACCATGCTTTCATGTCTTTTTTTCACGTCTGATGGCTCCTGGATTGTATTACTTGGTTATGGCCTGCAAGTTACATGTTTAAATGATTTTTATTTGGTTCTCAGGTTCTTGGTTTGTTTTAATTATTCAAAATTTGACTGTATTGCTGGCCGCACCAACTTATATCATGTTTCGTTGAGTGACAAACACTATCATAATATCTGCATGGATAAATTATAAATTTGCTAAAAACATGTTATGTTACAGAACAAATTTAGAACCCTTTTTATTTATACTTTTGTTGACTTATTTCTGATTTATAGATATAAATTAGTTTATCTCTGCTATAGTTTATATATATATATGTGTGTGTGTGTGTGTGTGTGTGGGTGTGTGGGTGTGAATTTTATTTTATTTTTTAAATAATAATCTGCCTGTGCTCCTGCCCGATCATAGGCCTTCCATGTAACTTCTATTCAGCTTCCTGACCACTCTTATGTTGAAATCCTTTTCAGAACTTATCTAAAATGCATCTATTACATAGGAGAAGATGCTGAATTATAGATCCAACTTGTGGTAGAGGTTCAACAGTTTGTTTTTGCTGTCAAATTAGTTCAGCTTTTGTCAAGTAAGCATGTTGTTGGATTCTTGGATATAGATAACAATAGAACTTTTATGCCTCCTCCAAGAGAGGAAGCAAGGGAACGAGGTCGATACATTTGATGATTGATATAGAGTGGTCAAATGCAATCATTAAAACTTTTGTTTACCTTTCCATATTGAAATAGAAATTAATGCTTGCTAGCATTTTCTCACTGTTGGTTGGAAGGTTGGCTTTTCTGTTACATTTATATGTGTTTATGTATGTGCATGTATTAAGTAGTACATTTTTGATAAAAAAGAAGTTTATCAATTCTCATCCATCAATGAAATCTTTCATAGAGAATAAAGGTTTGTTCGAGTGTGAGAATAATTATAGACATGAAAATAGCACTCAATATGACATGTTTATGTTAGAAGAATTATAGGCATGGATACAGCACTCAATGCATTGTTGAAGGTTTTCCTTTTTTTTTTTCTGATAATACTTGTAATGATCTTATTCATAATTTCTAATTTTGGGTGTACAGAGATTATAACCTATTAATATTTAGGTGAATCTTTTTGGAAAGGATAGGTTACAGTGTGTGCAAAATGTGGAGGATTTATAGTAATTAAGGCAATTGTTAGAATACTAATTGGGATGATATCCATATATTAATATTTTGAGGAAATCTAGGCTATGAGAGCAAGTTATACATGTTCAATTAGTCAGCTTGGAGAAGATGACTTGTCAGAACATGAATGTAAGATGTAATAAAGGATTTGACATAAAGGGTCATTGGTAATGGTTCTGGTCTGATCACTTAGAATTCTCCATGCTTAGCATATCTTTTCATTGCAAACGGGATAGGGATTATTGTATTCTTTTACCATCAAATGGCTGAAGGCCCTTAAGGATGATTTTAAGGGGACTTTCTATAACGGTTTAGAAAATCATGAAGGCATAGTCTCTCTCTTTCTCTCTCTCTCTCTTTCATATGTTGATATTGGACTGAATGTCTGGAATTTAGGAGATAATGTCAAATGAGAAACAAGAAACACACAAATTAGGTAGAGAGCCTTATGGTCAATCTCCTTAGAATGATTCCTACAATAAAATATGATGCAGATAATGGGATGTTCCTATACTAGATTTTCTGGATTATCCACTCTTGTTCCTCTCCCCCCCCCCCAACACCCCCCCCGCCCCCCACCCGATTGTGGCATATTTATCTAAAGACAATAGTGTAATGAGATTCAATACAAACTATGGTGGACCTATGATAAAACTAATATATATCAAAGTTCAAAATCCTGATTTTGGTAACCTGATAAAACTAAAACCTCATGTTATTAGGTCCTTTTGTGGGACATTGTTCTAGATGTTTGGTGTGGCAAACAGTGATATATTTAAGACTAAGAATTGAATCCTGGTAAGCTTTTTATGTGGACGGCTCGTGAGGAAGCTGATGACTTTTACTCTCTAGGAGTAAGATACTGGCTGTAAAGGTTGACTAATAAGTATAGGTACATCTTTGGCTCTCTTATATCCCTTATCCTTTATTTATATTTTAGATCTGTCATAGCTCACATTTCTTAGCAAAAATGCATCTTACTTTAGTGGGTGCATCAATGCTTGCATACACTGATACTGACACAGCATTATTTCCTCTGGTTGTTTTACTCACTGAACTTGTAGATGATGGGATATGAATTTTCAGTTGCAAATGAAGTGCCTTCCATTCTCCCACATGGTTGATTGATGCATATCAAAGTATATTTTAAATTATGTTTCCTTATTTTGTTATGCAACCTTGAACTAGAACTGTTTAGTTTGACACTACCATGTTGATTGCAAGCTTTCCATCTTCCGAAAAGCACCTTGGTTCACTTTCTTACGGAATTATGGTAAGGGATGGAAGTTGGTGTCATGATAAACAAGTTACTTGCATGCCTTTCAATATGTGGTTATCTATCTTGTTTATCAATCTTTGTATCACTTGCATGAAATCTCTTCCTTCTATAAATTGCTTAAGACCTGTTAGGTCTCAGTAAGAAATTACGTCTTAGTTGAAATTCAGTGTTTTGTATTTATACTAATATGGAGATCTTACAGACTTCTCTTTATGAAAGTTTGAGCATGCAACTAATCTCACTTCTGTTATTTAGATATATGAGATTGTTAACCTTGCGGATGAACTCCTTCCTCCCTTGCCTCAAGGAACCATCTCTCTCCCAATATGTTACAATATTCTTGTGAAAGGATCAGCTGCAAAGAAATCTCCTGCTGCCCCTTCTTCACATGAGCAAGAGGAGACTAATGGAGTGAAAAATGAAGTTTCCTCTCATGAAAAGTTATTGCATGATCAACCTGAACTTCTCCAGCAGTTTGGAATGGACCTTCTTCCTGTTCTGACACAGGTTCGTGGTTTAAGTGCCCCCTTCCATCTCCTTTTCCCTTTACATTTTCACACCTGATTTATTTGTTGAGCAGGTATATAGTTCCAGTGTAAATGGTCCAGTTCGTCATAAGTGTCTGTCTGTTATTGCGAAATTGATGTATTTCAGCTCTGCTGATATGATTCAGTCATTTCTTAATGTGACAAACATTTCCAGGTACTGCTTTGTAATATTATATTGCAATATGTAGTCATCTTCAGGGAAATTACTTGGAGGGAGAAAGGCTTGAGTACTTTGTGCTTATGGTCTAATAACTGTTTCATTTTACTTTTGATATGCAGCTTCTTAGCAGGTATTTTAGCTTGGAGGGATCCCCAGATCTTGATTCCTGCTCTTCAGATAGCAGAGATTCTTATGGAGAAGCTTCCTGGAACATTCACCAAGATGTTTGTGAGAGAAGGGGTTGTTCATGCTGTAGATGCATTGATATGCTCAGATTCCTCAAATACTGTTCCTGCTCAAGCATCCATCTCTGAGAAGGATGCTGATTCTTTGCCTGGGATATCTTCACGTTCCCGGCGTTATCGACGGCGCAGTAGTGGCTTGAACACAGAAAGCAGCTCATTGGATGATTCAAAAGGTTCTATACCAGGAAGTACTGGCTCTCCTCCAACATCAGTAGAAGTGCCGACTGCAAATTCTAGTCTTCGTGCTTCAGTCAGTGCCTGTGCCAAGTCTTTCAAGGATAAGTATTTTCTTGCAGATCCTGGGGCAACTGAAGTTGGAGTTAGTGATGATCTTCTTCATTTGAAAAATCTTTGCTCAAAGTTGAATGCTAGTGTTGAAAATGTCAAGATAAAAGCTAAAGGTAAATCTAAGGCCACTCTTGCTTGTTCGTTTGATATCTCAGCTAGTACTGAGGAACAATTGGATGGAGTAATAGCGGAGATGCTGGCTGAACTAACTAAAGGTGATGGTGTATCCACATTTGAGTTCATTGGCAGCGGAGTTGTTTTGGCACTGCTAAATTATTTATCATGTGGAACATTTGGAAAGGAGAAAATTTCAGAAACTAACCTGCCTAAGCTTCGTCAGCAAGCACTCAGACGATACAAATCATTTATTTCAACTGTGCTTCCTGTTGACATTAAGGAAGGGACTGGAACTCCCATGACAGTGTTGGTTCAGAAGCTTCAAAATGCTTTATCTTCTTTAGAACGCTTTCCAGTTGTACTGAGCCATTCATCAAGGTCATCTAGTGGTGGAAGTGCACGCCTTTCCTCAGGTCTAAGTGCATTATCCCAGCCCTTCAAGTTACGTCTATGCCGAGCACAAGGTGAAAAATCTCTTCGTGATTATTCATCTAATGTTGTACTCATTGATCCACTTGCAAGTCTAGCAGCTGTCGAAGAGTTCCTCTGGCCAAGAGTTCAGCGGAATGAGTCTGGACAAAAGTCTTCAGTGGCAGCAGGCAATTTTGACTCGGGAGGTGCAGCTACTGGGGCTGGTGCATCATCACCATCTGCATCAACGCCAACAGGCCATCGCCCTTCAACCAGATCTAGGTCATCGGTAACAATTGGAGGTGTTGCTAGAAAGGACTCTCAAGAGGGTTCTACAAATTCTTCTAAAGGAAAGGGTAAAGCTGTTTTGAAATCTAGTACCGATGAAGCAAGAAGACCACAAACAAGAAATGCCACACGTAGAAGAGCAGCTTCAGAGAAAGAGATGAAACCAGCACACAGCGACTCTAGCTCCGAGGTTTGTTTAGTGCTATCAAAATTGTGGTTCTTAGTTGTTGACATATTGCCCTTTCTTTGCCTTGATACTTATCTTGGTATAGAGATTAATCTGAGGTTACTTATTAGATTTAGTGCTAGGTACTGGTTCATCTAATGCACTGAAAACAATATTTTTTTCTGTGCTTTGAAGTTTGTGAACTAACCTCATTTAAGCTATTGAAGCCAGTGGCTCTAAAGATCTATTTTTAATATCACAGTTGGCTATAATTTCAGGATGCTATATTGGCACTGGTAATGTGGTTATTCCTAGAGTTATAGATTCGATAAAATATTAGCAAAAGCAAAATTTATTGTCGGTGAGGCAAAGAAACAATGCTTCCAATGTTTGTCTCATTAATATTCAACATGCCCGAGAGAACATTTGAAAAATGAGGAATATATGTTGGATATTGGTGGCACGAGCGAATGGAAGCTTTCTCATTGTAATTGGAAGAGCACTGAAGGTGCTGATTGGTTAGCTAGAGTGGAGGCATCATGTTCATGTTAGGTTTCTTGTGGATAATGGTTTTGAACAGATCTCTTGGACTTGTTGGAACCTGATTGTATGTGGAGCCTTTGGTCTGGCTGATTCCTCCCAACAACCCCCCAACCACGCCCCCATGCCCCATCCCCAACCAAAGAAAAAAAAAAAGAGGAAAGAAAAAAAGCCCAGAAGGTTGAATTCCATGAGATAATATGATCGCTGTAGTCGCTGTTGCAGATTTGCTTGTGATGTGTATGTGTTGTCATTCACCATTTTTTTCATCCTCAGTGTCGTCATTATCATCATTATCATTTTCATTTTTGCTGTCATCTTTGTAAACTCTTTACTTGGATGCCCATATACATGTTGTTGTTGTTGTTTTTTTTTTTTTTTTTTGACCTTTTTTTGTACTGCTTGAATTTCTTGGGTCAACTTGAAAGACTTCTCTGTCAGATAGTGTAAGAATATGGAAGCTGTTATCTAGTTGATAATGATGATGCTTATACACTGCTTATGGTCAAGCCTGGTCTTATTTCTCATAGACTAGCATATTTATCCTTCTGGCCATCCGAACTCCACTTCCAACCCAGAAATCTTGGTCTGGTACCACCTTGCGGCAGTGTCTAAGAGGCATCTATGCTGTGGTCTACTCTTTGCAGTTTGATTGACTAAGAATGGAAATTTTGCCATGTCTTTTTTTTTTTTTAAAAAGATTAGTAATTTGTTATATGATATGGCTGTTAAGGACATGTTTGATCAGGCAGACTGTCCTTTCCCACTCTGGCTTAGGTGATGGTAAGATTCCCACATGTGAAGGGCTGGAACAGATATTGGTGCTAGTTTGATGCAGGTGTTAGCTATATTCTATAGAACAAGAAAACATCAATATTATGCAGAAGTGGACATCTTTAGTACTTACCTCAAGTCATTTTGTTGCACTATGTTTCTGTTCTTTGGAGACACTATTGCATGTATGTTGGTTCATCATCATATCATTACTTAATGTCGTCTTGTTCATACTATGCAGGATGAGGAGTTGGACATGTCCCCTGTTGAGATAGATGATGCTATGTTGATTGAAGAAGATGATGTCTCAGATGATGAAGATGATGATCATGATGAGGTAATCTGGTTAACCTTATTCATTGTGTTTTAAATTTAACTTTGTAGACTACTTTATTTTTTCCCCCCTTTTTACTGTCAATTCACTTTATCATCACACTATTTGGCAAACATATGCAAAGGTGATTTTATGTTTTCAAGATATGAATGCTGTCTTTCTAAGATTAAATGGAAACATATTTAGACACAATTTCCTTTTGATCTTACTTATTCCACATTTAATTGTTCATGATCGTAGCTGAAATTCATCTCTTTCAGGTCCTCAGAGATGACTCTCTTCCTGTTTGTGTACCAGACAAGGTACATGATGTCAAATTAGGAGATCCAGCTGATGATGCGATAATTGCTTCTTCAGCAAGTGATAATCAAGCACAACCTTCATCTGGTTCTAGTAATAGATCTGCCGCAGTTAGAGGCCCTGCCGAATACAGAAGTGGAAGTACTTTTGGTTCAAGGGGTGGTGCAATGTCATTTGCCGCTGCTGCAATGGCTGGGCTTGCTTCTGTGAGTGGGAGAGGTCTCAGAGGTGGTCGAGATCGTCATGGCCTGGCCCCGGGCAGTAATGTAAATGACCATTACAATAAATTGGTATTCACAGCAAGTGGGAAGCAGCTCAGCAAACATTTGACTATATATCAGGCTATCCAACGCCAGCTTGTGCTTGAGGAAGAGGATGATGAAAGGTTCAATGGGTCTGACCTGCCTAATGATGGCAGCAGGTTCTGGAGCGGTATATTTACTATAACTTATCAGAAGGCTGATAGCCAGGTTGATGGGGCTTCTCAAGGAGGTTCATCCTCAAAGTTCAAGTCTATTTCTTCTTCCAAATCTGTTTTTGACTCTCAGTGGCAGCAAATGTCACTTCTTGATAGCATCTTGCAAGGGGAGCTCCCTTGTGATCTTGAAAAGTCTAATCCTACTTATAACATTTTGGCATTGTTGCGAGTACTGGAAGGTCTGAATCAGCTAGCTTCTCGCTTAAGAGTGCAGACTGCATCTGACGATTTTGCTAATGGGAAGATTTCTAGCCTGGATGAACCATATAGGACTGGTGTGAAGGTTCCTTCTGGGGAGTTTATAAATAGCAAGCTAACCCCTAAACTGGCTCGGCAAATTCAGGATGCTCTTGCATTGTGCAGTGGCAGTCTCCCTTCATGGTGTTATCAAATGACTAAAGCATGCCCTTTTCTGTTTCCTTTTGAAACAAGGAGGCAGTACTTTTATTCAACAGCTTTTGGACTATCCCGTGCCTTGCATCGGCTTCAGCAACAACAAAGTGCGGATAATCATAGTTTATCCAGTGAAAGGGAGGTTCGTGTCGGCAGATTGCAACGGCAAAAAGTTCGTGTTGCTAGAAATCGTATCTTAGATTCTGCTGTTAAAGTTATGGATATGTATTCTAGTACAAAGGCTGTTCTTGAAGTGGAATATTTTGGTGAAGTTGGCACAGGATTGGGTCCAACACTGGAATTCTATACTCTCTTAAGTCATGAACTGCAAAAGGCTGGATTAGGATTATGGAGGTCGAGCTCGAGATCGGATAACTCCACAATGGATATTGATGGATATGGGATGAAAGGTGGAAATAATGATGATGTTTCAGAAACCAAGAAACTTGGTCCTGATTTTTCTGTTAGAAGCAGTGATCTTATCCAAGCTCCGCTTGGTCTGTTTCCTCACCCTTGGCCTCCTAATGCAGATGCTTCTGATGGCAGCCAGTTTTCTAAGGTTGTTGAGTATTTCCGTTTGGTTGGTCGAGTGATGGCAAAAGCTTTACAAGATGGGCGGCTTTTGGATCTGCCGCTGTCAACTGCATTTTATAAACTCATTTTGGGTCAAGTAAGTTACTGATACATTCTTGTATTCTAATTTCCTGTGTGACTTTTGGTTATTTTGGTATCATGTGTGACCATTCATGGTTCATTGTAGGGGCTTGATGTGCATGACATCATCTCATTTGATGCTGAGTTTGGGAAGATACTGGAAGAAATGCGAGTCCTTGTCCGTCGCAAGCAATTTCTAGAGGCAGCTGGTGATGATCAAAAGACAATCTCTGACTTGCATTTCCGTGGTGCTCCTATTGAAGATCTATGTCTAGATTTTACACTTCCTGGATATCCTGATTACCTTCTTAAAGGAGGAGGGGAAGGCACCCTGGTAAGAAACAAAAATTTTAGCAATACTTTCCCGTATTCATGACCATCTCAGTTCAAAATTTTTGAATTACTGATGACCCTTGCAGGTTAATATTAACAACTTGGAAGAATACGTCACCTTGGTAGTTGACGCAACTGTTAAGACAGGAATTATGCGACAGATAGAAGCATTTAGAGCAGGGTTCAATCAGGTAGTATCAAATTTCTGTATTATCAATAATTGCTTTGCAGCATTGAATTCCATGCTATTCTTTTTCTTTTAGGTAAATTTGATCGTGCTCTTCATTAGGTCACACACTAGCTCAATGCCGATGCAGTACTTGTGACATGTAATAAAACGGAATAATTTCATCAAAATAGTAATAGGTGAATAATGTTAGTTAAAAAAAAAATATTTCATTTGAAACCATCATGGAAAATTGATGTTCGATTAATTTAATCATAAATTCATAATTAATATTCATAGAAGTACCATCATTTTGTATTTTTATGCTAGTCTAAATAATATGAACAAATAAGAATAAAAGAAACAGGATGTAACTATAGGACATAGAAAATGAATTATGAACACATTAATTAGCAAATGGTTGAGGTCATATCTATTTGTGAGTAGTATAGCTTTCATTGCTCAGATAGGGTTCAGTTGTAACAGGTCAAGTGTAAAGAATCTATTTTAAAGGGCTAACTAGCATATAACCTGCGCAATGCGCAGGATACTTTTTTTATCTATAAAATGTACCAATCTTATACAATTAATTTCTATTAATTACATGTTATTACATAATAATATATTGTTACCAATATGTAAATATTTATTTTATTATCAATATATAAATATTTTTATTAGTTTTAATAAAATATAATTTGTTAATATATTAATATTAAATATTATAATATTTAAAAGTATTATTAATAAACATATTATTATTTTTACTAAAACATATTTTTTTACTACTAATATTAATATTATTAATATTAATAGTATTAATAATATCAATACTAATATTACTAATATCATTAATTTTACTATTTTTAGTAAAGTATTATTTGTTTCAATTAATGTATTAAAATATTATTGAATTTATTAATTTTATATTAAAGCAATATTATTTTTGTGAATAATCCCTCATTGTTTGGCAGTTTGATGCTTCTAGTAGATGATATGACCAATCAGATTATTGGAATCTTGCCTCCATGTCTTGTTAAAGCTCAGGCTAGTATAAACCATGATAATGATGTGCTGTTATCTTATTAATTTTAAATTTACTATTATAATCTGGTTATTGAAGAAGGATTAGGGAACTATAATTATCCAGAAATTTCTATATATATATTTGAAGCAAAAAAATAAATTTAATATTCTTTGACAAAGCAATAATTAAATAGACTTTTAGACAATTAACTATGCGATGAGAGTGTTCAGGTATTTTTTGGAGTTTGTGCTGTGAATTAGTTCAATTTAGGAAATGACCATTATTAATTTCGTTAAAATGGTAATGAACATCTTTGCGGGACAGGCCGTTATTCAGTGAGATAAACCTTTCCTTGAATAAAGGCCTCAGTAGGTGAGAGATTGGGCATGTCTAGAAATGGAAACCATGTTTTGCTTCACCACATTGAATGGTACCGGGGTAGGGGAAAAGGTCTACCATGAATCTTGGGGGTGTTTGTGTACCTTATGATTCTGGCACTCAATGAACCTGCCATAGTACTCCATAGGGGTCCAAATTAGTTAGAGGTGCCCCACTGATTGAACGACCCAGATCAGGGAGCTTCGAAGCAGCTTTCAATCCTAGGAAGAAAAGAAAAAGGTGAGAGGTTCGGAACGAAACTGTCTGATTTTGCGAGCCCATTCTGCCAAGCTGTTTGTGATGGGCTGAATCAGATTTTCTGCGTGGAAGCAAACTTTATTTGGACACATGCCAGTATATTATCAATATGGATGGCGGACAGTGAGCTCCACTATCTATGTCACCATGCATCATGAAAAAAAATTAAACACGGTGAAAGAGGAGCAGGTTTCACCTATTTCGACCTAGCGGAGATCGGGTTGGGGGGTTGGGGGTTGGTGAATCCCTGGGGATCTTGGCACCCACGGTCAACCTCCCTGCCGCCTCTCCCTTCTTCCATTTCTCTCCCTCTCTCGCTCCCTCTCTGAAGGAAGCCAGAGCTTTAGAGGCCTCAACAGCCCTTTGATGGCTTCAACGGGCCACCGCCGACCTTTCTCTATCCTTTCCTTTGCCCTCTCTCTCTTTCTCTCTTTCCTTTTTCCTCCCTCCATTTTCGTCGGTGTTCTAAATCGAACGCTCGAACTGCATTGATAGGCTGCCAGTATGGTTTGGGGCGGTTCAACAAAACATGCTAAAGATGTAAATATACCACATTCAATATATGAACCTAAGCTCAGTAAATCTCTCTCTCTCTCTCTATCTATTTATCTATCTATCTATCTTGCTCGCATTATAATATATCACGTTTTATTGGAAGATATAGAAATGGGTGCAGTTTGCTCAGGTGAATGGCTTGAGAGTTGAGAATTTGCAGTTGTATTCTTGTCCATGTGAAGATTAGAAGGGATTTAAAGTTATCCTATTTTGGCAATTGCTCTTATCAAACTCAGATGGTGGTGGTTCCTCATTTACACACTATATTTAGATAAATTTCCATTCACTTAAATAATAGAGATGTAAGTAAAACATTTTCCTTTCAGTTGTCTATTAAGTCATAATTCAATCCTATTTGGTAAGACGTAGTTTGTAGTGTATTATTGCGCATGGGTGTCCCTGTACCAAACAATCATGTAAGCACCTAAAGAAGTTATAGTGGGATACATGGGATTTCATGTTGAGTAGTTGATGTTTCTTCTCTACAAGCGCTGCAAAAGAATGAAAAAGTGCCCTCAGGTTACAAAGTTGAGTGCAATGCTTTGGAGAAATTCTTCCCAGAAAATTCCATTGATATTAGATATACATTTTAGAAATTTATTTTGATCCTCTCTGTACTTTTAAGTTGAAAACATGTCTTAAGTATATTACTTCTAATTTACCTAAAATAAATTAATTTCAGTCACAACAGTGAAAATAAAAACAAAACAAGTATAAAACAAAAAGTCTAAAAGGATTACATACACCTTTTAATATAAGAGTGCCTATTTGGCAACCCAGGGAGTCTAGGTTGGCTGAGCACCAAGTCACCTGTGCAGTGCTTTTGACAACATTACTCCAAATAGTCAGTTTTCTTGTTTCAAGTATTTGATAATGAACACAAACGTGGATCTTCAACTTTAAGATCCTATCATTGATCTTATACCAACAGCATCAAGGCTTCAATCCTTCCAAATTTCCAATAGGATTTTAGCTTTACTCTCTCTCTCTCTCTCTCTCTCTCTCTCTCTCTCTCTGTGCATATACATACATATGTAGATATATACATAAATATACATACATGTTTATGCATAATGATATTTGTAGTTGTGGTAGATACATGCACATTTTTGAGTGTATGCATATGCTAAAGTTTGTATATGTGGATGACTTCGACATTCTTAGTATAATCAACTGGTTGCACTTAGTATAGTCATGACTCTTTTCCAACTTTTTAATTACGAAGGCAAAACCTACAATTTCACATTGCAATTTTAAAGCATGGGCCCCTATGAACTACTGAAATTCAATGAAGCTAGGTCAGTAACTCATGAATCCACAAGCCTTTCCTACTCACACAAAAACTAATTCACCTCCCTATTCGCATGTTGGACCCAAGCCTCTTTGGCATGGTAGCCATCCTAGTTATTGATCCGCTGCGGTGTTCATTGTGTTAAATTTTGGAAAACACGTGGAGACCAGAATTCAAACATCTTGGATTTATTTATTTATTTATTTTTTGCCGGTTATGGATTTGAATGAATAATTTTATTTTTATGGAGAAATGCTTTTTTTGATAATTGATGCTTGGTAACAAGTCTCTGATACATCAACTAGAATTATCAGTGTTGAACAATGTTCTTCATCAAATTATTTCTTCAAAAATCTGTTCACTGTATAAACAATCTTTTTCTTTTGTGCATCATTCAGCATTTATATTTTGTCTGAGGTTCAATATATGTTAGTGCTCTTATATTGCTTAATTAAAAAACCGTTCCAGGTCTTCGATATCTCATCTCTGCAAATATTTTCTCCACATGAGCTTGATTACCTAATCTGTGGTCGTAGAGAATTGTGGGAGGTAAGATAATTTTTATCATCTATTGTCTACACATTGATACCTAACCTCTATCACTTTTGGGAATGTATTGATAACCATTACATGCTGCAGGCTGAAAAACTGGTTGATCATATAAAGTTTGATCATGGGTACACTGCAAAAAGTCCAGTGATTGTCAATGTATGTGCTAATTTTAAAACAGCTCATTTTCTGCCCAAAATTTTTAACAACTAGTATTTCTGAGTTTCATTTGTTCTTTCAGCTGCTTGAGATCATGGCAGAATTCACACCGGAGCAGCAGCATGCTTTTTGCCAATTTGTGACTGGTGCTCCGAGGCTTCCACCTGGTGGTCTGGCTGCATTGAACCCAAAGCTGACCATTGTGAGGAAGGTGGTGTTTTTGTTCCCCAATGTTTTAACTTAGAGTCTCATTTAGATGCACTCTCTCAACATTATCATGCTCATGTTTTCATCAGCTCTAACTATATGCTTAATGACAGCATTCTTCAAGTGCAACAAACTCAACCTCAAATGGAAATGGAGTGTGTGAATCGGTTGATGATGATTTGCCTAGTGTCATGACCTGTGCCAATTACCTTAAACTTCCTCCTTATTCATCTAAGGTTTTTATTTTCTCCTCTAGAACTTTCTCCCTATTCATCTAAGGTTTTTATTTTCTCTGGAACTTTCTCAATTTTGAGATTTTGGCTTCTTGACTTGCAACCTTCGCTATATTCTTTTGCAGGAAATCATGTACAAGAAATTGCTTTATGCTATCAACGAGGGCCAGGGATCATTTGATCTGTCATGAGCCAAGACCATAAGTGATGGATATTGTCTCACTATGGGTTGTTCATCTTCTGCTTTTAAATCAATTGCCCATTCTGCTCAACATCAGCCTTTTCTTTTGCACCTAGCTAATGGTGACATTAAGGTCAGTCTTTACCTCCAGCCATGCCAGTGTTTTCCTTTTTTCCTCTCTTCCATGGGTTGGTTGCATTCTTTTGTTTTGTTTCTTTTTTTTCCCAATCCTGTATATTCTCATTATTCATAGTGGACCCACAAATATCATTTGTTTTGGCTGGATTTTCCCTTCTGTTCTTCAATAATAGAAGTTTTTCACTGTCAGCTAAATGTGATATTGATCCTGCATTTTGAAGCTTTGAAGAGGGAATGCAGAGCTTTGTGCCATTGCTTGTAAATAAAGGGAGAAATTTCACCTTATTTATAAGTTTGAGTATGCCAAATAGTTTATGATGTATTGATGAATGAATATAAAGAAGAAATGAATCTTTCAAATTGATTTCAGCTGTGATGCAGCATCTTCCCCACCTTCTTGGCCATGGAATTTAGTTGTAAATAAACGCCCTTTTCCTTGCATTGGGCTGGAGGTGAATTAGAGCATAAATTTTACATTTTGTCTAGAGGAAAATTCATTGCATGACCGTATGGATAAGTAATTGTAGGTTGTTGTTTGATCTTGTTTCACTAATATAACAGGAAAAATGAAATGAAACCGCTGAGTTGACCATAAATAAATTATTTTTAAATAAAAATAGCAATTTGTGGTTATAGCTAATCACTGGGCTTTCCTTTTTTTTCTTGGAATCTTTTTACAACCTTTTGGCTGCAATTTAGAGTAAAGCTTTTTAACATGTCTTCTTGCTATATCTATTGATTCTACAATAGTCCAATATTTTTTTTGAGTTATGTTTTTTTACTTCATACATTGTTTTTGTTTTTTTTTTTTTTAAGTTTTTTATCATATTTCTTAGACTTATCACTCTTTTGCCTTTTCTAGATTGGTTCTTTTCCTCAATCTCATGGCCTTTCATTGGTGTCTTTTCTTTGTATTTTTATTGATTAATTTGAATGATGCATATAAAGAGCTCATATTTTTCTAGTATTTATTAGATAAATTTGTTAGGAATTGGTGTCTCTTTTGGATCAACTTTAGCATCGGGAAATTAGTTAATCAATAAGGATATATGGATTTGGTGTCCGATCTAAGGGGAGATCTAAGTCATGGTTATCTTGCTAAGTGGTGATTTAATATAAATTCTACATGTTGAAATCAAGCCAATTTTTTTACAAATTTTACAAACAGAAGCCTTTGCGAGTTTATCATCATGATGATGATATGAGTTTCAATTTTTTCTTGATGCTCTCATGGAGATCTTTACTTAATGAAAATTACATGATCATCAATGGAGAATCCAAGTGAGAGAGCTTACTTGTAGAATTTGTGGTGTCGATCTAGACAGATCAATTGAACTTCAGCCGCAAGTGTTGTCATTTGATCCATGTTGTTTGTTGGTGCAAAAATCTGCTTGCGTCGGAGAAGCTGGAGTCGGGGAAGCCGCGGTCGCCGTCGGGACCTGCAAAGGAAGTCTAAACCGGAGGTGGGGTTGCTCCGACAAGACCCTTCGACGCTCAAGTCAGTTCTCTGCCTCAACAAGAATGGAGTGTTCGAACGGAGAATTTAGCAGAGTTTTGAGATAAGAAATTAGCTTATCGAATAACGTATCTGAGTCCCTCTTTTATAGACGAAGGAAGCGATGAATTGATGGCGACGTTTGTAACCGTCTGGCAGTGGACTGCCCAGGGTCAGACGGAGTTTGCTGCGAAGCGTAGTGGAACGGACCCGTGGCTATCGCTGGGGCGTGCCATGTGGAGTCTGCCGCATGAAGTGGGGTGGCGTTTTGCCGTCGTGACTTGCCAGTGGATGAGAGAATCGCGCAGTATCCGTTGCAGGAGGTAGAGCAGGATCGTGGCCGTTTATCGTGGCTGGTCAGGTAGTAATGGGGCCGCGCGGAATCCGTCATGGGGAGTGGAGCAGTGCTGCGATCGTTACTGCGGTCTGTCAGGGAGTGGTGGAGCTGCACGGAATTCGCCGCAGGAAATATAGCAGAATCGTGGCCGCGATCGTGGCCTGGGAGTGCTGGTACTGATCTGTCGGCTGAAGTTCGGCAGTGGTCATAGTCCGGCCATCGTAGAGGTCCGGATGAAGAATGTCTGCAGCTGTTGAAATCGAGGACGGAGCCCGGCTCCCGTAGGAGTCCGGGCGAAGTTTTCCTGCGGTCAGGGCTAAAAGCGAAGTCCAGCTCCCGTAGGAGTCCGGACGGGGCTTACCAGCAATTAACGTTGAGGACGGAACCCGGCTCCCGTGGGAGCCCGGGCGGAGTCTGCTCGCAGCTGAAGTTATCGGCGGAGTCCGGCTCCCGTAGGAGTCCGTCCGGCTCCCGTAGGAGTCCGGTCGCAGTCTGCCTTGCAGCCGTTGGAGTCGAGGACGGAGCCTGGCTCCCGTAAGAGTCCGGGTGAAGTTTTCCTGCAGTCATGGTTAAAAGCGAAGTCCGGCTCCCGTAGGAGTCCGGACGGGGCTTACCAGCAATTAACGTTGAGGACGAAACCCGGCTCCCGTGGGAGCCCGGGCGGAGCTGTCCTGTAGTCGATGTCGGCGGCGGAGCCCGGCTCCCGTAGGAGTCCAGGCGGAGTCTGCTCGCAGCTGAAGTTATCGGCGGAGTCCAGCTCCCGTAGGAGTCCGGTCGCAGTCTGCCTTGCAGCCGTTGGAGTCGAGGACGGAGCCCGGCTCCCGTAAGAGTCCGGGTGAAGTTTTCCTGCAGTCAAGGTTAAAAGCGAAGTCCGGCTCCCGTAGGAGTCCGGACAGGGCTTACCAGCAATTAACGTTGAGGACGAAACCCGGCTCCCGTGGGAGCTCGGGCGGAGCTGTCCTGTAGTCGATGTCGGTGGTGGAGCCCGGCTCCCGTAGGAGTCCGGGCGGAGTCTGCTCGCAGCTGAAGTTATCGGCGGAGTCCGGCTCCCGTAGGAGTCCGGTCGCAGTCTGCCTTGCAGCCGTTGGAGTCGAGGACGGAGCTCGGCTCCCGTAAGAGTCCGGGTGAAGTTTTCCTGCAGTCAAGGTTAAAAGCGAAGTCCGGCTTTCGTAGGAGTCCGGACGGGGCTTACCAGCAATTAACGTTGAGGACGAAACCCGGCTCCCGTGGGAGCCCGGGCGGAGCTGTCCTGTAGTCGATGTCGGCGGCGGAGCCCGGCTCCCGTAGGAGTTCGGGCGGAGTCTGCTCGCAGCTGAAGTTATCGGCGGAGTCCGGCTCCCGTAGGAGTCCGGTCGCAGTCTGCCTTGCAGCCGTTGGAGTCGAGGACGGAGCCCGGCTCCCGTAAGAGTCCGGGTGAAGTTTTCCTGCAGTCAAGGTTAAAAGCGAAGTCCGGCTCCCGTAGGAGTCCGGACGGGGCTTACCAGCAATTAACGTTGAGGACGAAACCCGGCTCCCGTGGGAGCCCGGGCGGAGCTGTCCTTTTGTCGATGTCGGCGGCGGAGCCCGGCTCCCGTAGGAGTCCGGGAGGAGTCTGCTCGCGGCTGAAGCTGTTGGAGTTCTTGGTGACGGAGCCCGGCTCCCGTAGGAGTCCGGGCGGAGTTGTCGTGTAGTCGATATCGGCGGCGGAGCCCGGCTCCCGTAGGAGTCCGGCCGGAGTCTGCTTGCGGCTGAAGCTGTTGGAGTTCTTGGTGACGGAGCCCGGCTCCCGTAGGAGTCCGGGCGGAGTTGTCGTGTAGTCGATTCCACTGAGGACTTCGGCTGTGGGTATTTTATACCCAACACCAGTCCCCCTACTTCCGAGTTTGAACTTCAAACGAAAGAAGTACAGAGAGAGAGATGGGCACAGCCGAAACCGTCCCTTCGAATCCTGCGCACTGCCGCCTCCGGATATTTTGGCATTAAATGTGCGCGTGCCGGAGTCTTTTCGAGTTGGAGCGGTACAAGGGGACGCTTCGAAATTCTCGCAGGTACTCTGGTCTAGGTACGGCGCAATTATGATCCTGCCAACCGTCAGCCGCTTTTAGCCGTCTGCCAGGGGGAGTGGGACACGTGTCGGATGCGGACTGGCCTGGGGGGATTCGCGATCATTATGGCGTCGGATCCCAGGGTCTATTTAAACCCGTCCTCCCTCCTTTAGGCGTCCTACTTCATTCTTGAGTTTTCGCTGGTGTCTGTCTTCTCTTCGAGAGCCCTGCTTTAGTGAGCGTCTTCTCGAGCCGTAGGCGCCTCCCATTTTTCGTCCCCCAGGTCCCTCAGAGTAATATAGGTTAATGCCAACCTTCCTCTCACCGCCTAGGGGCTTCATCATTACTTTTGTGCGTCCCTCCGAGTTAGCCTTCGGCCTCTCGTTCCCCTTTCGGTCCGTCTTTTTAGGGTCCTTTAGATCCTCCCTTCGAAACTACTCAAAATGTCCTCTGGCTCTTCTGCTCCCGGCAGTTCCGAGAGTTTTTCTGCTTCAAACCCCCAGGTCCCTGTCTCTGTGGACGAACCCGCGTCCGGGGCTGGGCCTCGCCCGGTTTTCACACCGGGCGTTATTCCATGTTCCTCGACTTCGGAGGAACTCCTTCTGATAAGGGTTCAGTATGGGGTTCCTCTGGAGTACGACCTGGAGCTACCTGGCCCCTCTGACCGGGCTAGCACTCCTCCTCCCGGTCGCTTTTGTTTGTATCAGGAAGCGTTCCGTGCCGGACTCCGGCTTCCGCTTCCTGCCTTTGTCGCTGCCTTCTTCCGCTTCTTGGACATCTCTCTCGCTTCCGTGGCCCCGAATTTCTTTAGGTTTTTGATAGGGTTTCTCTTCCTCTGCCACAGTCGAGGTTCAGCCATCTCTCTCCTTGTTTAGACATTTTTATACCTTCAAACGCCATCCTTCGGCGAAGGACTGGTGGTACTTCTCCCCCCAGTTTGGTAAGAAGGGGTTGCTGAAGGGCGCCCCTTCTTCGATTCACAATTGAAAGGGGAAATACCTCTTCGTCCACTGCCCGACCTTGGAACTGGGCCTGCCCCCTTGGGGTTCTCTGAGGGATTCCGTCCGCCGGGCTCCCAGCCTGGGGGAGGACGACCTCCAGGCCGCTCAGAAGCTTCTAACTTATCCCGCTCCTTCCCTTCCTAATCTTCTGAGGGAGCAGCTTCTTTTCAACATCGGCCTGAGCCCCCAGGATCCAGCGAGTATTCGTCTTATCTTTTCTTTTCTTGCCTTCCTCTTCTTCTTCTCTTTACTTCTTTTTCCTTCCCACTCTCTTCTTTTTCTTTCTTTCTTTCTTTTTCCTTTTTTTTTTTTTTTTTGACTCTTGATTGATCGGTGTTGCTTCTTTTTCCCTTTTTTCTTCTTTCTTCTCCTTCTTTTCTTTTCTAATTTTTTTTTTTTTTTTTTAGCAATGGACACCGAAGCAACGCGGATGCTCGCCAGGGGCATGAGAGCTCAGAAGAGAAAGGGCGCGGCGGCCTCCGGATCGGCGAAGAGGGCCAGGGCGGAGGAGACGAGCTTGGCTGCGCCCGTCTAGGCGGCTCCGGCCATCGACATTCCTTCAGATGCCGAGCCAGTGGCTCCCCGGGCCTCCTCGAGGAGCCCGCCGACTGGGGCCCCCGCTCTGGGGGTTCGCTCCACGGAGGCGCCCACCGCGGGGAGGAGGAGGAAATCGGTGGCTCGCAGGGCGAGTAGCCACCGAGCTGCTGTAGACGAGTCCGTCTGCTCCGAGGAGGGATTGGAGAATCCCTTTAACGATAGGGACCTGATCAGGCGGTTGATCGACGGCTGCATCCTGTCCGACGTCGTGGGGAGGATCGACCGCGCTGATCCTGAGCAGCGGGCTTGGGACTCTTTGGGGTCCTTTCTCGAGGTAAACAGATCTTTATTTACATGGTCACTCGGCCTCTGTCGTAATTCTTTATCCGGTCCTGCAGATTGGGCACCAGCTCTTCGCCTATATCGAGGCGGTGAGCCGCATGAGGAGGGACATCCTTCAGACGGAGGAACGCGGCCAAGCCAAGGTTGCCCGCCTCCAAGCGAAGTCGGCTGAAGTAGCCGCGCTCCAGGAGGCCCTGGAAAGAGAGCAGGCCCGGGAGGAGGAGAGGCAGGTCTTGGAGGAGTCGGCGAGGAAGGCAGAGGCCGAGGTCGCCCATTTGGTCGAGCAAACTTCGGTCCTGGTCTCGAAGGCCAGGGCCCTTGCGGTGGAGGAATTCAAGGCCTCCGCGGAGATGAGGGACCTGAATGTCCAGTTTGGCCAGGAGGCGTTCACCAAGGGGTTCGAGCTCTGCCAAGAGAAGGTGGCTAGCAAATTCCCCGAGCTCGACCTCGGCTTCCTCGAGGAGTCCGAAGACGAGGCCGGCCTCTCGTCTGCCGCCACCGCGGTCGCACCCCCCGCGTCGGGTTCTCCACCTCCTGCCCCTGAGGTCTGAGACCTCTGATCTTGGGCCCTTATTTTGTCGCAATATTTTCTTTCTGTTTGTCTTTACAATTATTCAATCAATAAAGTCGAATTTCTTGTTGTGGATGGCTTCTCCTTCCCCCTTCTCCTTCTTTCTGCTTTTCTCTTTGCAATGAGTCGTTCCCTGATACTTTTGCCTTCCGATGGCAGTGCCCTGCAGAAGCACTCCCCTTGCCCCTGGGGGTTCTGCTGAAATCGACAATCCAGCGGTTGAAAAAAGAGGTCCTTCACCTGACGAAGAAGTTGAAGAAGACGGAAGGCGAACTCCGCAAATCGAGAGAAGGCCATTCTGAAGCCGCCGCTGAGGCCGCCCACTTCCGAAGTCTCCATGTGAAGGCGATCATGGATTACAGCCGGAGGAAGGCGAACTTCGCAAAGGAACTCGAGGAGTGCAAGAAGAGCACCAGCGACCGTATTTGGGCTCAAGAAGCCAGGATCAGCGCCCTTAAGGTGGAACTGTCAGCTGCGAAGAAGAAGATCGACCAGCTGGAAGGAAATTCATCCCGACTCTTAGCCCGGGTCGATGATGAACAGAAGTGGTCGCAGAAGGTCTCCGACCTTCAGAAGCAGCTTCAGGACGTCGAGATGAGCCATGACGTTCAGCGGGCCAGCTGGCGCCGGCAGGTGGAAGAGTATAAAGGGAGATTTCGGACGGCGGCCGACGAAGTCGTTTGTCTCCAGAGGCAGCTGGCTAACAGGGCGCAGCTTACTTCCGCCCAAGATTCTGAAGAGCTTCAAGCCCTGAGAGGCACTGTTGAAGGGATTTCTGTCTCCCTCGGGGAGAAGTCAGCCGAGCTGCAACAAGTGAAAATCCAACTGGCACTTGAGCGGCGGGCCGTCGCAGACGCGGAGGCGGAGTCCGAAGTTTTGAGGAAGAGGCGCCGAGAAGCGGAGGCTGAGAGCCAGCAACTTCGTCGGGCGCTCCAGGACGCACTGCGAAAGAGGGAAGAGCTAGAAGGAGAAATAGAGAATCTGAGGCAGTCCTGGTTGAGGGACGGAATAGATAACTCTAGGTCGGAGAGAGCAGGGCCTCCTTAGAGCTCTTTTTGCCTTTCTGTCTTATCATGTAGTTACTTCCTTTTTGTCGTTTTGCCCTCCTTTCCTGGCATTGTAGTGTGTATATCGGAAATGGAATAAAAAGAGCGTTTTGCGTTACCTCGTCCGCGCGCTGCACTAATATCGTTGTCTGCCGAACCTTCTTGCCATCTGTCTTGCCCGATGTTGACATCGTTGGGAGGGGGCTTTTTCTTTTCATCTGATCTTGTTAGCCGGTCAGGTTTCGCCACCATTAGCCCTCGCTGCAGAAGTCGTGGATGGAGCCCGACTCTCGTAGGAGCCCGGCTGAAGTCTTCCTTGTGGGCGGAACCCGGCTCCCGTAGGAGTCCGGGTGAAGTCTTCCTTGTGGGCGGAACCCGGCTCCCGTAAGAGTCCGGGCGAAGTCTTCCTTGCGGGCGGAACCCGACTCTCGTAGGAGTCCGGGTGAAGTCTTCCTTGCGGGCGGAGCCCGGCTCCCGTAGGAGACCGGGTGAAGTCTTCCTCGTGGGCGGAACCCGGCTCCCGTAGGAGTCCGGGCGAAGTCTTCCTTGCGGACGGAACCCGGCTCCCGTAGGAGTCCGGGCCTTCCATTTTGCTCGAGCCGGTGTGAGGTTCTCCCCTCGTTACCAGCCTGGCTGTGGGGGCGCGTTAGGGCACTGTAAGGTCTCTCCCCCCATCCGGTCTAAAAGAACCAGGCCTTCGACTTTGCTCATGTCAGGACGAGGTTCTCCTCCTGTTCCTGACATGGCTGTGAGGGCACATTAGGGCGTTGTAAGGCCTCTCCCCCCATCCGGTCTAAAAGAACCGGGCCTTTGACTTTGCTCATGTCAGGACGAGGTTCTCCTCCTGTTCCTGACATGGCTGTGGGGGCGCATTAGGGTGTTGTAAGGCCTCTCCCCCCATCCGGTCTAAAAGAATCGGGCCTTTGACTTTGCTCATGTCAGGACGAGGTTCTCCTCCTGTTCCTGACATAGCTGTGGGGGCACATTAGGGCGTTGTAAGGCCTTTCCCCCCATCCGGTCTAAGAGAACCGGGCCTTTGACTTTGCTCATGTCAGGACGAGGTTCTCCTCCTGTTCTTGGCATGGCTTTGTTTTTGGAGGGGTCATATCCAGTCATAATAAATCCACGCCAGGTGGGAAGGGCGCGTTAGGTAGAAAGGAAAGTAGATTCAAGGTGAAATCGTAAGTGATACATTTACAGTTTTCCCGCTTCTCCTTGAGGCCCTCCGGTGATGGAGTCGATGGTCCCGATGGGAGGCCGGTCCCCGGGTTGCTCCTCCCTTCTCTGCGGTTCAGGCTGTGGGAGGGCTCTTGGCCGGTCTCCTCTACCCTCAGGCCTGCGGCGGATGAATCTGTCGAGTCGACCTCGCCGAATGAGCTCCTCGATCTCGTCCTGGAGCTGGATGCATTCTTCGGTGTCGTGGCCGTGGTCGCGGTGGTAGAGGCAGAACTTGTTGGGGTTGCGCTTCCCGGGATGTGTGCGCATCCTCTCCGGCCTAGGGAGCTGCTCCCTGACCTCCATTAGTACCTGGGCCTTCGAGGCGTTGAGGGGGGCGTAGTTGCGAAATCTCCCTGGTGGAGAGCCCCGTCGAACCCCGCGGTCCGGGCTTCTCTGCCTGCGTGCCCGGGGTGGAGTATGGGCGCGCTTATGTCCAGGAGGGGATCGGGAACGTGGCCGAGCTTCCTTTGATCTTTTCTCAACTGCGGGCTTACTCGAATCTCCCGCTTGACGCTCCCTCGCTGTCTTTTCGTCCTTCATTTTGAAGGCTTCTTCTGCTCGGGCGTATCCTTCAGCCCGAGCCAGTAAATCGGCAAAATCCCTGGGGTACTTCTTCTCCAGGGAGAACAAAAGATCATTCTTCTGAAGGTCACCTTTCAGGGCGGCCATGGCAACTGACTGGTCCAAGTTTCGGACCTCCAACGCCGCGATGTTAAAGCGGTTGACGTAGGCCCGTATGGACTCTCCTTCCCTCTGCTTGATGTTGATGAGGGACTCCGAACCCTTCCGGGGGCGCCGGCTGCTGACAAAATGGGCCACAAATTGGTGGCTCATTTGATCGAAGAAAAAGATGGTACCCGGCTTCAAAGCCGAGTACCAGTTCCTTGCTGCTCCCTTCAAAGTAGACGGGAAAGCCCGACATAAGATGGCGTCAGGAGCGCCGTGAAGCAGCATCATCGTCCGGAAGGCCTCCAGATGATCAACCGAGTCCGAAGTCCCGTCGTAGCTTTCGAACTGAGGAAGCTTGAAGTTTGGCGGGATCGATTCCTGCATGATCATTTGAGAGAAGGGATGGTCAGTACAAATATCCTCACCATGAGCGGGGGGCGCGTGGCGGAGTTCTTCAATCCGCCGGTTCATCTCCTGGAGCCTCCGGTCCAGGAAATCCTCTCGACTTCGAGTCTCGAGGGTCCTCTGGCAGAGCGGGGGCAGGGATCTTCCAGGGGTGGAGTCGTGGTCCGATTGAGGGCTCTCTACCCTCGGATTTGTTTTCCCGGGAAGGACGGGGCGGCTGGCCCAAGTGGCCCACCCCGCCGTCGGGTTCTGACATTCCGGAGATGCCCTTTCCGGATGCGCCGACGTCTGCGGTTGCTGCTGCTGCATTGCTTGCACAGCTTCGATGAGGCCTCTGACCTGCTGTGCCAGCAAGTCAAATTGCTCCGCGCCGACCGCCGCCGTCGGAGGAGGAGGAGGAGGCTGGGAAACAGGAGGGGAGGCCGGAGCCTGAGATCTGGCCGCGGAGGCCGTGGACCGTCGTGTGGACGCCTTGCGTGGAGGCATCGAGCGTGGATCTCACAGGGGAAAATTAGGAGTGGGTGTCGGAGAGACGATCGGAGGCGGCTCCGTTGAACACTCCTTTAAGAACAAGGGTACCGCGGAGGCTCAGGCCCCTTCCTCTAGCGCCAATCCTGTTGGTGCAAAAATCTGCTTGCGCCGGAGAAGCTGGAGTCAGGGAAGCCGCGGTCGCCGCCGGGACCTGCAAAGGAAGTCTAAACCGGAGGTGGGGTTGCTCCGGCAAGACCCTCCGACGCTCAAGTCAGTTCTCTGCCTCAACAAGAATGGAGTGCTCGAACGGAGAATTTAGCAGAGTTTTGAGATAAGAAATGAGCTTATCGAATAACGTATCTGAGTCCCCCTTTTATAGACGGAGGAAGCGATGAATTGATGGCGACGTTTGTAACCGTCTGGCAGTGGACTGCCCAGGGTCAGGCGGAGTTTGCTGCGAAGCGTAGTGGAACGGACCCGTGGCTATCGCTGGGGCGTGCCACGTGGAGTCTGCCGCATGAAGTGGGGCGGCGTTTTGCCGTCGTGACTTGCCAGTGGATGAGAGAATCGCGCAGTATCCGTTGCAGAAGGTGGAGCAGGATCGTGGCCGTTTATCGTGGCTGGTCAGGTAGTAATGGAGCCGCGCGGGATCCGTCATGGGGAGTGGAGCAGTGCTGCGATCGTTACTGCGGTCTGTCAGGGAGTGGTGGAGCTGCGCGGAATTCGCCGCAGGAAATGTAGCATAATCGTGGCTGCGATCGTGGCCTGGGAGTGCTGGTACTGATCTGTCGGCTGAAGTTCGGCAGTGGTCATAGTCCGGCCATCGTAGAGGTCCGGATGAAGACTGTCTGCAGCCGTTGAAATCGAGGACGGAGCCCGGCTCCCGTAGGAGTCCGACGAAGTTTTCCTGCGGTCAGGGCTTAAAAGCGAAGTCCGGCTCCCATAGGAGTCCAGACGGGGCTTACCAGCAATTAACGTTGAGGACGGAACCCGGCTCCCGTGGGAGCCCGGGCAGAGTCTGCTCGCAGCTGAAGTTATCAGCGGAGTCCGGCTCCCATAGGAGTCCGTCCGGCTCCCGTAGGAGTCCGGTCGCAGTCTGCCTTGCAGCCGTTGGAGTCGAGGACGGAGCCCGGCTCCCGTAAGAGTCCGGGTGAAGTTTTCCTGCAGTCAAGGTTAAAAGCGAAGTCCGGCTCCCGTAGGAGTCCGGACGGGGCTTACCAGCAATTAACGTTGAGGACGAAACCCGGCTCCCGTGGGAGCCCGGGCGGAGCTGTCCTGTAGTCGATGTCGGCGGCGGAGCCCGGCTCCCATAGGAGTCCGGGCGGAGTTTGCTCGCAGCTGAAGTTATCGGTGGAGTCCGGCTCCCGTAGGAGTCCGGTCGCAGTCTGCCTTGCAGCCGTTGGAGTCGAGGACGGAGCCCGGCTCCCGTAAGAGTCCGGGTGAAGTTTTCCTGCAGTCAAGGTTAAAAGCGAAGTCCGGCTCCCGTAGGAGTCCGGACAGGGCTTACCAGCAATTAACGTTGAGGACGAAACCCGGCTCCCGTGGGAGCTCGGGCGGAGCTGTCCTGTAGTCGATGTCGGTGGTGGAGCCCGGCTCCCGTAGGAGTCCGGGCGGAGTCTGCTCGCAGCTGAAGTTATCGGCGGAGTCCGGCTCCCGTAGGAGTCCGGTCGCAGTCTGCCTTGCAGCCGTTGGAGTCGAGGACGGAGCTCGGCTCCCGTAAGAGTCCGGGTGAAGTTTTCCTGCAGTCAAGGTTAAAAGCGAAGTCCGACTCCCGTAGGAGTCCGGAGGGGGCTTACCAGCAATTAACGTTGAGGACGAAACCCGGCTCCCGTGGGAGCCCGGGCGGAGCTGTCCTGTAGTCGATGTCGGCGGCGGAGCCCGGCTCCCGTAGGAGTTCGGGCGGAGTCTGCTCGCAGCTGAAGTTATCGGCGGAGTCCGGCTCCCGTAGGAGTCCGGTCGCAGTCTGCCTTGCAGCCGTTGGAGTCGAGGACGGAGCCCGGCTCCCGTAAGAGTCCGGGTGAAGTTTTCCTGCAGTCAAGGTTAAAAGCGAAGTCCGGCTCCCGTAGGAGTCCGGACGGGGCTTACCAGCAATTAACGTTGAGGACGAAACCCGGCTCCCGTGGGAGCCCGGGCGGAGCTGTCCTGTAGTCGATGTCGGCGGCGGAGCCTGGCTCCCGTAGGAGTCCGGGCGGAGTCTGCTCGCGGCTGAAGCTGTTGGAGTTCTTGGTGACGGAGCCCGGCTCCCGTAGGAGTCCGGGCGGAGTTGTCGTGTAGTCGATGTCGGTGGCGGAGTCCGGCTCCCGTAGGAGTCCGGGCGGAGTCTGCTTGCGGCTGAAGCTGTTGGAGTTCTTGGTGACAGAGCCCGGCTCCCGTAGGAGTCCGGGCGGAGTTGTCGTGTAGTCGATTCCACTGAGGACTTCGGCTGTGGGTATTTTATACCCAACATTGTTCATGGATGATTTGTTAGAATTATTTCTTGATTAGGTTCTTAAATAGCTCTATGTTTGATTAAAAATGTTATTATTTCTCAGAGCATAGCTAAAACGCTTAAGGCAGATAAAAGATATCTTTTGGATATTCGTTTATCTGTTGACAGTAAAATAGGTCTCTAATTGGTTAGCCAATTATCCAATTGCATTGCAACCAACAGATCTATTATCTATAAGGATCTTAATTAGATCTTCAACTTTGAAAGTTGGAAAAGAGGGATTTTGAGTATTTGTAGGTAGCTCATTCTTCGTGTTGAATGATGTTTTTCTTTTTTAGATATCAGAGGTACTTTTATGGAAGGAAAAAAGTATTGAAGCTGATGGTATCAGTTGAGTCCTAAGTTTTGTGAGCTGTATGATTTTGTCATCTGATTAAGATTTGACTCCTCATTATCTATCGAGGTAAAAACCATCTCCATATTTGTTCATCGGTGTACTTTGAGCATCAAAAGCTTTTCTTTGATGTAAAAAAAAAAAAAACAAAAAGTAAGAATTTTAGATGGTGAGGTTTTAACTATTTACTTTCATTAATATTCATGATCTATAAATTTTGGTACCTACCAGGGGTGAAAAATACTCGCTTTTTGCCTTTTACTCTCTTTGTCAAGGTTTAACGGGTGGAGAGCGTGGTCTATATTCTTTGCTTCCACTCATTCTATTTCAGAACTATGGCACATGCCCTTAATTCATACCAGCGAGACCTTTTCATTGGAGTTGGGTTCTTCGTCTAGTAAAAAAAATGAGAAAATGGCTGTTATCTATTATTCTGTTGCGGTCCACTTTCTTTATTTGAGGTGTGTTCCTCTCTGGTTAGAAAAGGACTAAAAGTTTTTTCTTTTTATGCTAGTGAAGTACAATTCAATTAGGTTGGATTTCTCAGTTAATTAAAAAAGATAAAATTCATCAAAAATGATGAGAATATTTAAAAATTCTCAACTTCAAATGGAAACTAGGTCTTGATTCATACGCCAACTTCATCTCATGTACTTTGTCAAATTTTTCCCAATTTGTAGTTATGAACTCTTGAATTTCTGATACTTGATTGAATCCTAGATGTGATAGATCTTGCAACTAGATTCTATCCTGACCTTTTCATAGTAGTTAAACCAATTTATATCCAGCAATTCTCCTAAATTAACTAATTATGATATTTGGATTTTGTAATCGAATTTACTAAAACACATTTTAACGTTGCCTGTATATATGGTTTCTTATGGATCCGTTAGGTATACTTGGAAGTCCAGTTTATGGTTGCCAATAATCCAAATTCCAGATAAAGTCAACTAAAAATACTGTAGTTTGAATTTAGTAATGGAGTATGGGCTGGTAGAATACGCTCGAGGGTGTACTTCTCCAAAGTGGACTGCAAGTTAAACCTAAAATCTGGTTTTAGGAAAAAATGCTTTACTCTTTGACACCGTGAACCTATTCTAGAACCGGTCTATTATATTCTCTTTGACGATCATTTTCCCCTTTTTGGTGTTAGGGAACTAGTTTATTCTGCTGCTCATCATTGTTCATAAATAAAACTTTGAGGCTTGCAGCTTGCTGCTTTCGGGGGCCGAAAAAAAAAAAAAAACTTTTTCTTGTGATTCGAGCAGGGCCTTCTCTGACGAAAATAGAGATGCTCATGTTGATCCTACCCGACTTCGTCCTCTCTAGTGCGATAAGGATCGGTCCAGGTTTGAAAACTGAGTCCGTAATTCTCAGATCTCATCCATGTTCGGTCCCTCTAATCATGAATATGTATGGATGACCGTGATCCCCTAATCCAAATTTATTATTTTGCTTTATGTGATTCAACAAATGTGTGCCAAATTTTAAGCGGTGCAATTTTCTTGCACGGGCTTCTCTCTCGATCATAGCGATTAACGATACAGCTGCAAGTGATTGGCCAGGTCGTATTTGGCATACTGCTCCACTCCAATTGTATCGTTTCTATATGTCAAACCGTTGAAAGCCTGGAAAGTTGGGCTTGTTTAGGTAAAACTATCTTCTTTTTCCTCTCTCTTTTCCAAGCGGACTTGATATGAATACAATCAAAAGATTCAGAAAGCAAAATATCCCATAATAGAGTTGGAACAACCCCCATTCGAGTCTACAACATATCCCCCAAGTAATTGCGACATAGACAGTAATTCAGTCAACAATACTATTCGTCTCATGATAAATATATCTAACATCTACCGATATATACCTAGTCACCAATCTCCAAATATCACAGGAGCAAGTGCATGGTAGTGGTCCTCGACCACCCTTGAATCCAAGCGATCACTATGGTTGAGTTTTTTTTGATGATAAAATGGTCAGCTTCCAAAAATAGTCTTGCATTTGATATATTAGAGCAGGTTGCCTTAGCTCCGCTCTTGGGATGGTGGCGTCAAAGAGATGGCCCTCGCTGACAATCACTAGCCTAGCATCATGTTCCTGAATAATAAAATCAGCTCCACTTCTACTAACATATATGATGCCATCAAAGTTGATCTTGAGAAAGTTCGAAAGTGAAAGTTCCCACATGATAAAAACCATGTGGGTCGCTATTTGAGCATAGGAACCCCAAGGCTCCGAACTGATCAAAGCCACTGGTGAGAAAGATAGGTTGGCGATCTCATTGGAATGGCTCAGGGCTATCTTCGAGATGAGCCTCGTCGGTAACCTTTTAGACTTGAAAGTGAAACTGTTTATGAACAACAAGATATGATAGGCAATATAGATAGCTTTAACAAAATCTAATATTAGAGCCTTGGTGCCCCCATTGTTGCAGAACCTCAAGGAAAACCTACACCGGCTCCATCTACTGGATAATCACCGGAAGAAAACTGGTCAGATGCCAAACTCCAACTACTCTTAGACACAAAAATAAGACATGCTTGATAGTCTCATCCTCCAACTCACAACACGAGTAGGTAAATGGGAGGTCCATGCCTTTATCCCTTAATGGCATCCTAGTTGGAAGGCGCCTCTTGGATGAACCTGAAGTCTTCGAATTCATGCACCCTCTGACCTCCTATCTAGCTCTCTTCTGTATGGGTTGTAGAGGTCTCGGGCCTCTGCCCTTGAGCCGCAAGTTGAGCTCCAGATCCTTACATCCTGACCACAATGAAAGGGAATAGCCTGGGCCAAAATCTTTCCAACCAATAGTTCCCAAAATAAATAGGTCGTTGAAGCAAATCATAGTCACGGAGATTCCTACCTCCATGCTAATGCATGCCGACTAACAACCTAACGGAAGGTTTGTGATCCAAAGGTCCTGGTGGAGATCAATCATTTGCCCATCACAAATCAGCCAATGAGTTTGGGCCATGATCTCCAAGCTATGGGTGCAAATCTCTCCAAATGAATGAGTTACAGTGACCAACCCAAATGTCATCATAAGATGTCTAAGAGCCATATCTACCCTCATCATGTCTGACCAACCAGAACTGAATACTAAGGCCTTCCTTGCTGGTTGGCTAACTAATCACATTCCAAGCAATAAGATGCACTCTACCCCCTCCCGATCGAGAGGACCAAAGAAAGCTTCTAAACTATTCTAGCTTCACTAGATAAGACTTAGGCAGAATAGTGTTAGATAGCATATTAATTGGGATAGACCTGAGAACAGACTTCACCAATGTAATCCTGCCCATCATGGACATTGATCTCGCCTGCAACACTCAATGCAATCCCATACCGACTATTCCACATCCATGCACTTCATCCTCTGTGGCCTCCAACCAGTGATGGGAACGTGTTGGTAGTGCAGTGCCCCCACTTACTCAATATCCAACCATTCTTTATTGCATTCTTCATCTTGAGCTTAATCTTTGGATAAAAATAGATAGCTAATAGAATAAGATTGACCTTCTGCCTAGAGGCGAGACAGTGCTCTTCAAGGATCATCCTCATGAAGCCTATAACATTCTAGATCGAAGCTTGACCAATAAAGCTGGCATATAGGGATCTAAGGCTTGCTCCAGGGATAGCCTGCAAGGCACAGGACAAGGTGTCAATGCAAATGATAAACAATTATGGGGATAAGGGGCAAATTTGGCAAAGGCCAACAATAGATTAGAAAAACTTGGTCAGCATGCCATTAATCATGATAGCAACTGTAGGGGCCCGAACAACTCATAATCCACTCAATCCACTGACTCTGAAAACTATAGCTCATCAAAGCCTGACAAAGAAGCTGTCAACTCATGCGATAATATGCCCACTCCATGTCAAGTTTGATAGCCATAAGGCAACAATGAGCCGGAGCTCTGTGCAAGTCATGCATAAACTTATAAGTAATCAGCAATTTTCAGTGATGTTGTAGTCTCCAACAAAAGCTCTTTGCTTTGGACTAATAATGCGAAGTAGAAGCAGCTTCATTTGCCCACCATGATCTTGGCATTGATCTTATACAAAGTAGTATACAAGCCGATCGATCTGTAATGGCTCAACTCTGAGGCATCTCATTTATTCGGTATCAAAGTGATGAAGGTCTACTTTCAAACCTCGAGCTGGCAATAAAGAACTGGTGGATGACCTCCACCACCTCACCTTTGATGATGACCTAGTATTGCCTGAAAAAGATGGGGGAAACCATCTAATCCGGGAGATTTGTTGTCTGCCATAGACCAAATGGCTCTACAGACCTCCTCCGACATGGGTCCAACTAGGAAGCATTCTCCTAATCAATAACCAAGCTGGCAAGGGGCGGGCAAGAAAAGGAGCTATCCCCATCCAATCTAGCCATCTATCTCGACTTGAAGAAGCTAAGAATCTCATATAGGACATCCTCCTCACTGTCAACCCATTGTCCATTGCTGTCCCTCAAGGAGTGGATGTGATTCCTGTACCTCCTGATAATCATGTTGCAGTAGAAGAAATTGGTATTTCTGTTACCCTTTCTGATCCACTGGATCCTCAATTTTTACCACCAAAGTATTATTGCTGCTTCAACAATCAATGATGTAAGGAGAGCTTCTCTTGAAGGATAGCTAGATTGCCATCCAAGAGCCCGCCTTCTCTGTCCTTCCTCATCTGAAGCTCAAAGACTGCGGTCTTGAACTCTTCCAACCTCTTGAAGATGTTGACCTCATCTTAGTTCCACCATTGAAGTCTATACCTTCTTAGCTCCAACCTCTGAGTCATTCAGTAACTAACATCACCTTTCATCGGTAACTTCCAAACCTCACTTACAATCTCCCAGGATGGGGCTAAGAGAGCCAAAACTTCTCAAACTAGAAGGGGCTTGGATAAGTAAAGGTAGTATCAATAGCAGTTAAAATTGGGGCAGTGATCCGAAGCAATGCTCAAAAGGTGATAAAAATCATAATTAGTCCTTCAACCTGTACCTTAGATGGATGGCCGTTGTCTAATGCCCGATTCCTCCCCGACGTCGAAGTTTGGGGGCCAATAGAAGCCCCTATTATCAAATGGAGAGCATCGACCAGGAGGGAGGATCGGTCGGTCTGCCCGGACTCGCCCATCTATTGATTGGTGATGGTCGGGATCGGCGGTCGAAATGCGAACATCGGAGGGCTCTCCATGAGGTCCTATTTGGAGGCAGTGGGAATCAGGAAGATGAGGCTTGACCCTCCTTGAAGACTAGTTCGTTTCGTTGTATGGAGGTTAGGGTAATAATGGCCGATCTTTCTGAAATGATAGGTTATAATGGTGAAGGATTTAGAGTCCAATTAGGAGTAAAGATCAGCTCAAAATCTCCAGGGATGACACCAAAGCTGAGCTTCCCTTGGCCTTGAGCCCGATGTCTGGGTGGCTCAGTATGTGCACGTTCCCCGAGAGCCCCCTCTGCCCCCTCATTAATGGGGCCCCAAAGGTCAAGCGAGGAGGGACGAAAAGTCATTCCAATCGTGTCCCATTGTACAAAACCGCAATGAGCACCTTTAAATGGCTCCGACGGCAGACGTTCTTTTAGCCGGCGTGCAATCTAGTCATGGAGAGGGAGGTGATGTGACATGTGATGTGATACGGGCTCAACTGGCGTGCAACTAGTTGGAGTGGAACAGTCGGACGATATGACCTGGTGGATTTGCACAAGGGAATGATGAGGGCATCTTCCAGCATAGACCCCAAGTCCCCAGATGGGGGATGATCATCCGATGCTTGGTCTTTCTCTGAAGTAGCCAAGAAGATATCCGATCGTGGCTGAATTACTGAAGTCTGCCCAAGACCCCTTGGCCGCCGCCAGAACCGACCATCAGATTAGGATCCAAAAGCCAGGCCGACCCGATCTCAATTCGAACCGCAGCAAGGAGGTCAGGCGAACTTTAATCCTTAGGTGGCATATCCACTGCAAGGATCGGGTTAACTGAGGTGATATGGATTTCACGGGGATCGATTTCATCTTGGCATCAGCAAGAACATGCTTCGATCCAGGTGTGATACCCTTTCCTAACATATGCCCCTTACTTTCGAGTCCGAAATTCAGATGGTTCGGAGGACGGGAGTATAACAAGCGGCAAATGGAAGGCACACACCTGCTCAAAGTTAGGGAGGTGGCTTTTCAAAAAGGGAACTGTCGTATTATCTGGACATTAATAGTCAAAGGGGAAAAGGCCGATTTTTGCGAGATTTGAAGGGCGACGTGCTTCATTTTCAGAGTTCCTCAAAATGGGTTCTCTCGATTCGCACTGGCCAATGGGGGAACACCAGTCGTCCTCCATCTATCGGTTGCTGGGGTTCTCAGGCTTAGGAACGCGCTTGATCTTTGTTCCTATAAAAAGTTGCTTGGGGCATCGGATTTTCTTCTTAATGCTTTGAGTTTTTCCCTCCGACTGTCACTCCTGGAGGTCCTCCGTTCTCATTTCCCTAGGTCGGCGGTCGTATTCTCCAGTAGCCGCTTCCTCTTCTTTCGTTCTTCCCTTCCGACCGACAAGTGGGCTTGCACTTCTCCTTACTGCTTTCTCTTTCCTAGACTTCTGCCCTCTCTCTTTCCTTAGTTTTTTGCCCCCAATTTGGTTTTCAATTGTCGGTACCGAGGGCTCCGATGGGAGCTGGTCGGTCTTCAAACCATTCCTTGGCATCGGGTGGAAGTACTGAGGGGGAAGGTGCTGGGCCTCCCTGCATGCTTTTGACGTAGCCAAAGTTGCCCACGGTAGCTCCGAAGCCGCCCATCAGCAGTTCCAAGCTTCCTCTTGCACGCCCAACATCTGCCAGCATCGAAATAATCCAGCCGAAGTAGATCCGATCGGAGCAGGACCCCGAAGCAAGCCCAGCGAAAGCCTGTCCTCCTAGTGCGACTGCACTTTCGGATGCGTGACCCACCTCCGTCGAACAACATCGAAGCTTCCCAAGCACCGAAGCTTCTCAGAGCCACAGCTTCCCTTGAGCCTCTACCGAGGCTGAAGGCCCCTGCGGGTGGTCCCAAGCTCTCCCTCGCACGCACCCATCTCCTACCAGTAACGAAGTCCCTGTGAATGGGCCCCACGCTCCATGCACGCATGCACAACGTGCCTCCACCAGTGTCGAACTTCACTGGGTCTGCAAGTCCGAAGGCTCCTTACGCGTCCGCATGTACCTTTGATGGTACTGGGGCCGACTATGACCCCGTGCCCCTCTAGTGCATGCTGCTTTTCTGGCCTCTGCATCCAACTTCGAACGAGACCAAAGCCATCCATCTTCTAGTGCCAATCTGTTGGGGATGAAATTCATCCCAGACCGGAGGTGCTGGAGCTAGATGACATCCGGTGAGTCATGGGCGACCGGACATGCAAGAAGAATTCCCGCCGAAGGTGGCTCCGATGGATACTTTTCTTATAGGTCCAATCGCCCTCGACTTGCTGAATATCGTCCAACCCCAACCACCTTTAGCGGAGATTTTTCTTGCAAGTCCGGTCGCCCTCGACTCATCGAATGTCACCCAGCTCCAATACCTCTGGTCCAAGATGAATTTCATCTCCAACAATTGCAAAGATAACTTCTCATCAATAAAAATTCAGCTATATCTGAACTTCCAAAGTTTTACGATTTCGAAATTTTATACTCATCATTCCTGTTGGGCCACAATTTTTGCTTCATGCTGCTATTGTATTTTAGAAGATGATCCCCATGTAAAGACAAGTTAATCAGGGTGAAACAAATCCCTTCTAAATTACCAAAAAAAAAAACAAAAAAAAATCCCTTCTAAGACAACCTAACTATAATATCAGGACCCACTATGCCAGCATAAGTTTAAAATCATTTTACAAGCTAGGTGATCTTTAACATTTTGATGCAACCGACATCATTGGTTTTGATTCAACCTAGACCTAAACAATCTGATATCCTACATCTATACCACATCAATGCTATATGCCAAAAACCTCTCAATGCACGGTATGTTTCTACACAGACTACCCAAGGTGCAACCTCAGTGCATTTGCATTAGATAAGATTTAACACGTTTGTTTTATAGAAAGTATAATAAATTGGGATCTCATCCAAAAAAATTAGTCAGAAGATATTATTTAAATTCATTGTGTTAGAATTTGACGTCTCGAGATTCAATCCATACTAAGCCCACATGAGGTCCGCGATGACGAACGAAGTCCAACGAGATAAAGATCAATCCAAACGAAGATCGGATAAAAAAGATACGCTCAATAGAAGATGGCACGAAAATCGAAGTGACGGAGGCCAGTGGTAGACTGGCGGAGGCCACGATGGTGCGACCGCATGCGACGGTGCGTGGCCCAGGCCCAGGCGGGCACACGTGCAGGTGCAGCCCAAGCCCGAGCGGGCCCGGCCTGCGCAATTTTCTCATGTGGTCCACGCACGATGCGTGGACCGACGGTCCACAAAGACCCACATGGATCGAGCGGGCATTTCTCTTTAGTTTCATGCGATCCACGATGGACCGACGGGCATTTTTCCTTAGTTTCTTGCAGTCTACAGGGGTTTTTCATAAATCGGGGACTCCTGTTGCGCGATCGAATGGCTTGGAGTGTTGCCAATCTTCATTTGATAGTTCAGGAAGCTGTTTGATGCTGTTAGGAAGTCTGGTTCGCTTTGGAGTCGGGATTGAGCTCGATCTGAGGCTATAAACACCCCTGTTGACAGAACAGAGAGAGTAGAACGACGGGTTGCTTTGGTTGTTCGGCAAAAGATCCACAGCAGGCGCTGACAGAGAGCAGGAGCAGGGTGCTTCAAGCAGACTGTCAGACAGTGGACAGCGGTCACTTCAGGGGTTCAGAGGAATCTTCTTAGAGAGAATTTTTGTGAGAGAGAACTTCTTGTGAGGGAGAAATTGGGTAAACAAGAGTTGAGGGTGTGATCCCCTCTTGTAATTTTTTCTTTTTCATAACGAAGCTTGCATGCCCCGTGGAGAGGTACTTTTTTTGGCCGATATACGTATTTGATTATTTCTGTTTTATCTCTTCTTTCTTCCTGCTACGATGCATGGTATCGAAAAAGTCCTATAGAGGTGGTGTCCTGACCAGATATCCCAAACAAGTGGTATCAGAGCGAGGCGGTACCAGGATGCAGATTGCAACGGTGGTGAGCAAGATTGAAGATGGAGAAGACATGATCAATCAAGATGAAGATCAACAGATTTGATGAAAAAAGTAATTTCTCCTTGTAGCAGGCACGGGTGAAGGACGTGCTCATCTAGCAAGTGTTGATCGATGCTCTCTTGTGCGAGAAGAAGCCGACTATTATGAAGGTGTAGAATTGAAGGCGGCTCTAAATGTAGATGGTGAGTACGATCTGCTCGTACCTAACAGATGAGGTGGTGATCCATATGCTTAGCTAGACTTTTCCGACGGTACTATGGTTGAAGCTCAAAGAGTTGTACATGATGAAGTCTCTCACCAACATACTTTTTCTCTGGAGGTAGTTCTACCAACTGCGGATGACTGAGAGACAGAGCATGCAGGAGCATCTCAGTCACTTTCAGAAGATCCTCACCGACCTCCTCAGCATGGGTGAGAAAGTTGAGAAGACCAGGATGCTGGTCTTACTAGCGTCGCTTCCCCCTTCGTATAAGTCTTTGGTGACTGCTAGCATCAAGATGGACGAGGTCACCATGATGATTCTTCAGAACGAGATTTTGAGGAGGAAGAACCCAGCTTCGAACTCAGGTGGCAGCTCAACTTTCATGATTTTTAGAGTAGGAAGTGGTAGACGGAGCGATAGGAGATCGCAATGAGGGCGGTCTAAGTCCAAGATGAGGGACTTGAGTAAGACCAGATGTTATTGATGTGACGAGTTGGGGCATCTAGCTAAAGATTGCTCTCAATTCAGAGATCAGATGAGGGCTACTACAGTGACGACCAGTAGCGAGTCAGAGAGTGATACCCTGAAGATATCTAACGAAGTATCTACTTCTTTCCAGCAATGAATTTTAGATTTTGCATGCACCTATAATGCATATTGTAAAGAGGAGCAGTTTAACTCCTTGGAGAACAATGAGAGCACTGTTTATCTACCGGATGAATCGAGCTGTGCGATCAGAGGTATCGGAACGGTTAGCTAAAGGACACATGATGGTGCAGTAAGGAGATTGGGGGAGGTCCAACACATATCTGATTGCAGACGGAATCTTATTTCACTGAGCAGACTAGATTGGAGAAGCTATAGGACGATAACTGATGGAGGAATCCTAAAGGTGTTGCACGGCAATAGAATTATTGTGGAGGAAAAGAGGATGAGAAGATATTATTACCTGAGGAAGAGCACAATGCGAGGTGCAGCTTCAGGAGTTAGGAGGAGCCCAGAGCGAGGTGGAGTTTCAAGTGGAGGTAGATCGGGCATGAGATGCGAAACTGATAGGTGTATAAATTTGCTCATAGAAGTATTAATTTATGGATCAAATTATCTTTATTTTTTTAAAATTGATATTTTTTCATATATTTTACAACCGAAAAGCTGCACCAACATGAAGAGCCCGATCTGTAGGCGTAGAGGGATCAAACGAGATAAAAAATAGAGTTAAAATGAAATTAAATTCAAAGTCGGAAGTCAATTCAATCCAATACGTAAGTTGTTGGTCCACCATGGACCATTTGATCTTCATGCGGCTCATAAGAAAAAAATTATTTTGGACGCTTCACGTGGAGGAAACTAGCATATTGTGCATGGAGCCCATGTGCATTCAAAGCAATTAAAGAGAAAGAGAGCTGGTATATATTGGGTTTTGGTGAGCTGCTGGCATGTGGGATATGGCTGATGAAGAACATGATGCATAGTGAACCACATGAACACAGGAGGCCCATGACACGGGTGCATGAGACCAAATGCTGGGCAATCGCGGGAAGAAGGAAGAAGCGGAGTGGACGCGGTGCTAGCCTGGGACGCAAACACGGAAAGAAAAAAAAATTATATTTTTAGAATTTATTTTAAAGCCTTTACCGATTGTTTTATTCTCTCTTGCTCTTGAATCTTATCCATCCATCCGTACTTTCCAAATTAAATCCTAACCATTCATCTATCCTCTCTTTTTAGTCCCACATCGAAAAAATATAAAATCCTCCTCCCTGCCTACATCTATAAATAAAGCCTAATACCTCCATTCATAGGATATCTCTCTCCACTCTATAATTCTTGTAGGGGGTTTGTGTGACAGGCAGACATACCCACCTTTAAAATTTTTTAGCCATCTTGTTCCCACTTTCTTCCACCCGTCCAACACACGAGAAGGAGAGTCAGTCAGGGTAAGGTTGATCCCAAGCCTAGAGAAGGAGAGAAGTCTAGTTCTGTAAGAGATTTTATTTTATTTTCTGTTCAAACTCCAAGCTTTGTTAATGGCTTAGGAGTTGAAAATTTTTGTATCAGAATTTTTATTCAGAAATAAATTAATTATTTTTTTTATTTAATTTTTATAATTTTAATTTCTGCAATAGGATAGTTTAAATTTCTGCATCTTTTAATTCTGTAATTTTTAATTTCCGCAAGTTCAATTTTAACAAGTAGAATTAGTTTTTATTTTATTATTTTTGACTTCAAATCAACTATGTCTGGCTAAGTAATCCCTCTGGAGTTTGCGATGAAGCTAGATCATGAATATAAGCCTGCTCTATTGAATATCTCTTTTCGAGCTTTTAATTTTTAGAGTCCTTCTCCCTTCATCTCTCTCGTCAAGAGACTTGATGGACTATTGTTGAGTCAGAATCCCTTCATAGTCCATACTTGATTCGGTGCAAGAGTGGATGATTGGTAGAAGGTTTAAAATTTTCTAAACCATTTCTTCTCTTTTCTTATGAAAACCTTGATGGGTTATAGTCGGGTCAGAATCCCTTCATAGCCTATGCTTGGACAACATAAGAGAAGAGAAGAAAGGAAGAGTCTTAATTAGGATAAAAACAAAATGCTTGATGGATCATAGTTGAGTTAAATCTTTTCATGGTCCATACTTGTTCATGTTTTACACCTTGATCAAGGGACATTATAAGAGAAATCATAGGAAGGCTCTCTAATTCATTGATCTAGTGGATTCAAGAGCCCTAGATCTTTTAGATAATTTACTTTTATAATTAATTAGTTTACTGCTTTGGTAGTTTGTAATTCAACAAACAATCTCTTCTCTTTTTCTCTAAAGCTCGCCTGAGCAAGCATTTAAATACAATTTAAAATCCAATTCCTCGTGGGATCGACTCGTACTCGTCGGATGTACTACATTGCACACCGTGCGCTTGCGATAAATTTAAGATGCATCAAAGACTCGAGAGGATTAGAGGTAATATTGCAGGATGAGATTCCTATTGCAACTGGATGATATCCCAAGCAGATCTCAAGTCAAAAGGAGCACAGCATATGATGAAAATAGGATCAAGTGGTCTGGCTCGACTCCCATGCCTGTCCATCAACGATCAACAGACGATTGTCTCAGTGCATGGGGGTGAGAAGATCCAGAAGCTCTCAAAGTTAGGAGGAGATCGAATGTCGAGTCAAAGTAGAGATTGTTAAGATTTGATGCCTTGAGATTCGATCCACACTGAGCCCACAAAGAAGTCCGCAACAACGAATGGAGTCCAACAAGCCCAAGATCAGCCTAAACAGAGATCGAATAAAGGAGATATGCTCGATAGAAGATGGCACAAAAATCGAAGTGGCGGAGGTCGGCAGAGGTCGCAGCGGCACGCCCCAGTGCGCGGATGCTCGCACGAGCGCGGCCCAAGCCCAGGCCCAAGTGGGCGCGTGCGAGCCGCCATGCGATCCACATGCCGTGCATAGATCGGTGGTCCACGAGGACCCGCATGGACCAAGTGGGCGTTTCCCCTTGATTTTGTGCAGTCCACGATGGACCGACGGGCGTTACCCCTTGGTTTCTTGCGGTCTACAAAGATTTTTCATAGATCGAGGACTCCTGTTGCGCAATCAGACAGCTTGGAGCATTGTCGATCTTGATTTGATGGTTCAGAAAGCTGTTTGATGCTATTAGGAAGCCTGATTCATTTTGGAGTCGAGATTGAGCTCGATCTAAGGTTATAAATGCCCCTATTGACAAAACAGAGAGAGTAAAGCAACGGGTTGCTTTGGTTGTTCGACGAAAGATCCACAGCAGATGCTGATAGAGCAAAAGCAGGATGCTTCAAGCAGACTGTAAGACAGCGGTCGTTTCAGGGGTTCAGGGGGATCTTCCTAGAGAGAACTTTTGTGAGGAAGAGCTTGTGAGAGAGAGATTGAGTGTACAAGGGTTGATGGTTTAATCTCCTCTTGTAATTTTTTTTTCATAATAAAACTTGCATGCCCCATGGAGGCGAGCTTTTTTTGGCTGATCCACATATTTAATTGTTTTTGTTTTATTTCTTCTTTCTTCCTGCTGCGACGCATGGTATCGAAAAAATCTCGTGGAGGTGTCTTGGCCAAACATCCCCAACACATTGACCTTATATAAGCATCCAAGATCTTTCCAACAAATAATCGATGTGGGATTAAATACATGCTCTGTACGGATCCTCTCGTGCTCCCTCCATTTAAGTCTTAACATCCTCATCAAGCTATCTAAATCCATATATGAATTCATTAACACCACCTATAGTCAACCCCAATGAACCTATGCTCTAATAGCCTATAGTCTACATAGGCTATGGACTACATCGACTCTGATACCATTTATAATGACTCAGAACCTTATCCAAAAAGACCATCTAAAATATATTATTTGGATTCTTTGATCCTGTATAATATGCAAATTTTTTTCAATAAATAACATATATAGAACCAAATATACATCCATACAAGTCCTCAGATACTACCCCCATGTAAACCCTAACATTCTCATCAATCTAATGGTCCAAATCCATGTATCTATTCATAAACACCATGATAAGTTCGTAATCAACTCCAATGAACCTGTGCTGTAGTATCTCCTAAATTCACATAGACTATAAACTAGATCAACTCTGATACCATTTGTGATGATGCAAGATCTTACCCAAAAAGAATTGCTAGAAGGTATTATTTGAGTTCCTTAGCCCTGTATAAGTATCTAAGATCAGCGAATAATTGTTGTGGGACTAATTTACACACCCGCATGGATCATCACAGAAGAACAATTATAGCATGCCAATGGCAATGCTAGCATTTTACATATGAAGATACATCAAAGTTGCATGCAAAGTTGCCGATATCTTAAGGCATTATGCTGGATATACATCAGTTTTATATAACTCGAATTATGTAATGACTACCGTCGTGGCTAATGCCAATAGAAGTCCCTTACAATGCAATGTGTTAGATGCTATAGTTGAAAAATCATAATTATAATTTCCAATATTACTTTTAACATAGGTAAACATGGATCATCTAATAATCTCGATAAAACAAATATTGCCAAAATTTCTCGACAATACCCACCCAACAAACTTCAGGTCTTGACAGAACCTTGTTGGGTGATGAAAAATCCAAGCTCCCAACCTATTTTTTTCGTTTGATATCAATGTTGAAGGTTGCTTTGTAACAAACGAAAAAGTGAAATGCTGCCATCAGACCTGCCTTTTTCATCTGCATTTAGCCTATCGCTACTCTCCTGCCATCCGAAAGTAAGTTTAGTCCAACCAAAATCTATGGCATATTATTGATAACAAACTCTAATTCTGTTATTTAATTACTGTTAAGAGGTTAATAAAGCAAAACTAGCATGATCCTAAAAGATATTATGCATCAAATTTTGAAAATCACAGGCATCTTCCACAAATTGATGTGATTGCCAACAAAAGTACATCAAAATAAAGAAATTTCCAAGGACCTTTGGTTTATTGATTTCCATGTCAAGACCGGCAAATTCCCTCAGTAGCATGGCTGATGCAGGCATCAACCTCCTAAATAAGAGAAGACACATGACAGGAAACATCTTAGTTGAGTATTAAAGTTGCACATTTACAGAAATAAGTTGATTTTACAACCTATGATTCACCAATTTGGGCAACAGTACACAGGCAAGATACAGAAACTTGAGATCTCAAAGTATTTTACGGCACTAACCTTTTATGCTTCACTGCAACCTTAGGTTTTGATATAGAGTCAAACTTTTCTTCTTTCAGATTTTTGGCGAGCTGGCATTTGTTGCTTGTTTTCATGTCTCTAACAGATAGTGCATATGATGCTTGTGACTGCAACATAAGAAACAAATGTAGCAAATACTCAAAGCATTTTCTTAACAAAAATAATACAAACATCATCAATGGATACATCAGCTCGGACTTCTTAAAAGGCATTACATTTGTAAAAACAAGCTCACAATATATGTAGAAGTAACTTTTATCACTTCAAGAATCAAAAAAAATAGAATGATTTTATTTCTGCCATAAACTAATACAGAAAACTAAATTCCAGTAACCTTTTGGCATAGGGTAGATGCTTGAAGTGAGAAAAGTAACCTTTTGGCATAAGGTAGACACTGCAAATTTTAGTTCATGTTTCTTAGTAAAGTGTGCCATTTTCCATCCGCATTGCAAGTACTGTTTGTAAATAGGTTGTGCTAAAACTTACAGCCAACTTTGCTGATACTCTCTTGCAATAGATAACTATAGATCAGATGATACATTATACAAACATGAAGCATGGCAAGGATACATTATACCAATATGACCCGACTCGACACGACACAATCCTAACACCATATAAAAGTGGATATATTTCCCAATTTCTCAATTTCCATCACATCCCTAACTAAACTTCTCCCTTTGAGGTTTAAACCATGCTTAAAAGGAAAAAAAATAAGTGCATGTTAAATTTATATAAGAAAAAGATCCTAACATTACTAAACTACAAGGACCCCAAGGGGTGAACTCCCCTTAAGTTGGGATTTCCATGATTCTATGCATAATAAGATTCCCACATCCTCTAAATCCAAATTCAGAGTTACTTGTCGGTTAAAAAAAAATTAAGTTTATATCTATGAAGAATGTAATATACCAAATAAATATTAAACAATTTCATGAGGCATATTAGTGCCTAATCCATGCTAAAATCTTTTTAAATTTACAACATATCTCAAATCTTTAGTTGTAGCCACATGCACTTGCACATGCATTACATCTAGTATTCTAAAAAAGCATCCATATAGTAGAACAAGCTATTAGTATAATATGATCCATGCTCCATAAAGTAACATCAATATCACAAAGTATAAAGTTAACTACCCATCATATCTATCTTTAAAGATCAAAAGTCACTTAAGAAAAGAGGGTCACTCCCCTCGCCTCTCGAGATTCAAACTACTATCTGTTGCGGCCAAAGACTCATGGCTCGGCACATGAGATATTGTCTACTCTAGCCTATGGACCTCATAGTTTTGCCTCTCTGGATTTCAATCCAAAAGGCACCTCATATGGGATGGGTGGTCCCTTCCTATATAAGTCAAAGTCTCCTTTAACTCACAACTAATGTGGGACTAATGATGCCCTCCCTCCTACACAACATAGCCCCCCAATCAAAGAGGAGTTTGTGTATGAATAGGAGATGCCCTCCTTATTTTTACCACAGTCCCCTAGTCAAGAAGTCTGTGTATAGATGGGAAGGGTCCTACAGTCACAGGAGTGGTCCCCTACTTAGCACGTCACTGTTGCGGCCAAGGGCTCATAGCTTGGCACGTGAGGTATTATCCGCTCTGGCCCATAGGCCTCATAGTTTTGCCCCTCTAGATTTCAATCCAAAAGACACCTCATATGGGATGAGTAGTCCCTTCCTATATAAGCTAGAGTCCCTCTTGACTCACAACCAATGTGGGACTAATGATGCCTTCCCTCCTACACCACAAAACTATCTCATATGGATCTGTAAAGTATCCAAGTATATGTAGAAGACAAATTATGCCCTAGCCATATGCAATGAATATCCGCATCTGATATTTATAATGTACATATACAGCATGCTATTCTGCACCCTGATGTCTTGCTTATATGTAGTCAATTTAAAATTTTAATATATAGTCTTTCACATTAATCATATAAAAAGTCAGTAAATACTTGACAATCATAAGAAAAGAAGCTAAGAGTGACTCACTTATGCTGGCATGATAAAGGAGTCTCATTAATTGAAAAGGAATTGTAATCACTCATTCTGAGCAGCATAATTTCATAGAAATCAATTTATAACTGGAGTTCTAACATTGTTATCTTCATTAAGTGATACCTGTTGACTCACTGAAGGAAATATGTCTTTACCCTCTTTTATATGATCATGAGTCTGAGAATGGATCTCGGGAGATGAATGCATCTCTATATAGTCAAAAGAATAATTAATCAGCATAGAAAAAAAGAATCAAATTAAAACACAACTATCCAGACCCAAAAGATAAACAATTATCAAAAAAGAAGAGTTTTTTAAGAACCAGAATCACACTTTCATGAGTAATATGGATTTTAACTGCACAATTTCAAATTCTCAAATACTTGTTAAAAGAGGTCCTTCTTGAATTAATTAAGAGCAAACTTGTATGCAAGAATCATATTTCCTATTTCCAAGATGCACAACCTTCTGGACCTGGTTTGCATGATAATTCAGTAGGCCCATCTTCTTTCCCTTGCAGGTCTTCATGGTCTTGTTTTTGTTCTTGGAAGCTTTCAGGCTTGTGATATAAAATCTGTGCTTCGCAAATAATGTTCAGAATATGTTCTGAAACAAGGGGATAAAAAAAGGGCGTGGTTATGCAATTCATGGTCTATGGATACAGAGTACTCATACCTTATGAGCCTGCATCTTTGCATCTTTATTGATGGACAAGCTTGAACACATGCTATCAGAATATTTTACTGGAGATGAACATGCATTCTGACAAAAGTATGGAGTATAGATAATCAACTTGGGTATGGAAGATGATAAGGCTAGCATTTGATACTCAATTTTAAAGAAAAGTGTAAGATTAATGAGATCTTAACCTTTTCCTCAACCAATGCCTTCTGCACATTTGACGAAGACAAAGTGATTTTGACATGGTCTGCAGTCAGACATGTTTGTTTAGTGTTAACCAAAGAGTCTGCATGTGCACCATCCGTTAAAGAAATTCAAATTTAGATGAAAACAAATATTCATGCATTGCAAACTACAAAAAATCCATCAACAGATATAGAGACAAGCCATAGTTTTAATTATTGAACCTGTTGAACCTTCAGGGTATGAAATCTCCCTTACATCAATATTCTTTAGCTGTTCCTTATCACCAGTTCTATTAGCCTTCTCTTGGAAGCCTTTGTCCTTCTGATCAATAGAACGTGGCACAACTAGTTTGAATAAAGTCGTTGAATAAGGCATTCTAATGACAGAAAAATTAGGGTGAGCTTGTCAACTAAGGCTGCATTAGTTTAAAAAAAAAACTAGATACCTCATAGCTCAATTTTTTAACGTCTCCTGGAGAGATGCTTAATTCTGCAGTATCTGAAGTTTGCATCTGAACGAAATAAAGCTACATTCAAAAGGCAAGCAATTGCACTAGAAGCAGATTGCATGAGCATGTAAATGGATTACTGAAGCTTCGCTACTTGAGTTGGGAAATAAAAACTGCCTTAGATCCCAAGAGCAAAGATCATGAAAATTACTATCATTACAAATATACTCACCTTTTTATCTTCCTTTTGTTGTGTAGGCATCTCCTTTGATGAAGAACAAATGGTTCTGTCATCGACTATTGAGCAGCTAATTGAGGAAGATGAATCTCTGTTAGCAGTTTCTGTTAGGCCAACCATATGTTGTTTAAAAAAAAAAAATTATATGATTAGGCCATTACTTCTATGTTAAAAGAATAAAATGCTACAGAGATCAAGAAGAACATGCATAGATCATACTTATGTCCAGACTTGTAGGATTTGAGTTAGATGAGTCCATTTCGAGACCAAATTCTGGCAATTCTGTAAAATCTTCATGGGCAAGCACCACCGCTGGCATGTTTATGTGTATCTGACCTCCTATCTATGGCATGGAAAATACGTTCAATTTTCTCAGTTAGCAAGCAACAGAAAAAGGAGGAGGAAAAAGCTCATGACAAGTTTCACCTGCAACATATTAGGTTTCATATAAACCCTTAACCTTAGGGTCATACAAATCTACTAATAACGACAAGCAACCTAAAGAAAAAAATAACATTAACATATCCATTTCCTGGATAAAAGGAAAAATATGTCTCATTAGTTTGGTAGATAAGTAGTCTTGCACTTGAACCTTTAGTAGCACTCAAAACATATCATAAATTAGTAATATTCATATCTGTATCCATTTTTATTTGGCAACTATGAATGGGGATATGTACATTCATCAGATGCCAAAATTCGGCTCCATAATATGCGATAATTGTGGAAACAACTGCATATATATAAATCGGATGGTTAAAAGATGTTGGTAAAATATCATTATGTTTTATTAACTCAAAATAAATAGAAAAGCCTCCGGACCTCATGGAAAAATTAAATTGAAAACTTGTTGATATTTCCTGCTTCTCTTTTGAGTTTATGACAATGATATGAGACTAAATAGGGCTGAAAACAGATTCAAAAATTGAGATACAAACAGGATGTTTCAGTAGGTTTAATGAAGCAAAAGGTTCTAGAAGATTCAACCTAGTTAAGATGAAGCAGACAACTTTGATAAGACAAAACAATGGCAAGTTAATGAATTATATTGTTTCTGCTACATGAGCCTCACCTCTGGAGGAGTATTATCATCGAGCAATGCATCACAATTGGTCAAGTCATCAGTGGTTGATAAAGGTTTGAATGGGCCAGCTGCACAATATTCATATGGAGCATCCACATCTGAACAGAAAATTTCTTCTGGGAAAGGATGTCTATGGAATGAACAACAGGTGCTTAATTTCTTTAACTCTTTATTCAGTTCCATGGTCTTCGCCATCTCCTTCCTAAGGGCCTCCTTCAGATTTCCTGCTTCCCTCTCTGAATCCTGCTGACAGGATTGAATCTTAGAAAACCGAAGACCAAGTGTGCATAAAAACAAAAAAATTAAGAATGACCTACAGCAGATTAGCAATGGCAGCTTGGAATATGAAAACATAGGTTATAACTACTAAAGCACCTCGAAAAATGAGAATAAATAGACTTGATTTTTTTAAAATAAAATTTTTATATTTAGTATATTTTTCACCCTTTTTACATAGGTACATACATATAAGTCGGCCTAAACATTAAACAAAAAAAGCTTTGGTAAAATATTTAATGATTAGAACCAATAATAAACCATCCAAATTGGAGATCCAAATCCTTGAGTTTGATGTATTCTATAAAAAATGCATAAAAACTAAAGTACATTTGTTTTGATGGTCTCCAACCTGGACAGTTTTAATAGCATGATACTATATTTTACCGTAACCTAAACATCAAAACCTAGTGAATATAAATTTACCCATGTTTTAAGATGTGTAGATCATGATCAATAAATTGGATTTTTAAATTTATTTTCCCTATCATGTATTTATTTTTCTACCACTTGGTGTATAGTTTAGAGACCCCTTGAGGATATATATATATTTTTTATGTCTAAGCATTTGTCAGATGTAAATAATGTCCAACATTAGGACTTTCATTTTGGACAGTCAATCATTGATTTATTTATTGCCAAAAATTTAATGTTCAGTGTGTAGTCAAATTATATATACATGCATGATGTAATCATCTACATGTGTATGCATGAATGTTGCACGCCTGCATGTATGGTAAAATAGAGGATTTAGAACTCCATACATGCATTCATTGCAGGGCTAACTTGGCTGGAAGACAATATACGTGTCAAGAAATATATAGGCAACATAAAATCATCAATTAAAAAGAAATTGCTGTAATGAAGAAATTATCAAGTGTAATGAAGAAACATATTTGTTGTGATTATTACCTCAAGCTTTTGCTTATACTGCTTCAGAACGTTCCATAAAGCCTTGGCAAAATTCCTCATGACTTCTTCATTTCTCTTTATTTTTTGCAACTCAACAGACACTTCTTCATTGCATTGCACTCCCACATGCGCTCTTTCATGAGATATTGGAGAAATATGGAAAACATGAGGTATTGTAGACTCTTGGAGTTTCTTGGAGTTAACCTCTTTGATTTTTTATTAATTAACCAGAAAAAAAAAAAAGCATAATTAGACGGAGGAGATTGAACTCTGCCATACGGATTGTAAACATAAAGAAGCCTGATTCATCACTGCCAAGAAAGGATATGTGACCGTAAGTTTCAAGGAAAATGTTTGAAAACCTTTTTTGGACATCTGATTCTCGTCATTTGCATCTGTATCAACTTTTCCTACGTCAACCTGAGAAAGGGAAGAAAAAAAAAAGATGATGTAATTGTGGTATCAATCAATTACTAACATGGTATTATTATGCATATTTCTTAACATCGGTTCCTATACATCGCAAAGCTAAATAGACCCCCCAAAGTGGTTGGACTTTGTTGTGACGACAATCACACCCGTCCACGTGGTCAATTCTTGCATTTAACTTTTCTATTGGATGATATAAATATCTCAGCTGATCCCACATAAAAGAGATAATTCCTCTTCATGAGGACAAAGATTCTTTAAAAATGATGGGAACAAGATGAAATGGTCAATGTTAAGTTGAGGAGATAGGTGAGGACAAATTCAAGACCTTCACTGATTTATCCATCTGGCAACAAAAAACAAAAAGAAGCATTTCTGGTGAAGATTTCCTAATCCGCCTCAACTTGCCCTTTTCAATTCATAAAGCGATGAAGAATCCAAAATTCAATTATGAAAACTAATGTTTTACTTTAGAATCAGTCAGCTTGAACTTATGCTCCTATGCAATTTCATTAGTTTAATTTTGTTAGACATAGACAAATGGTCCATGTGTAAGTGATAGACCTCAAGCAAAATCTAGAATGCATGCTTATAAACGTCATAACAAAGATATGGGGTTTTCTAAAATTAAAAGGTCGGAGATGCAGCCTTGAATGAAAAACATTATTATAAGTCATTTAGTCATAATCAATTTCAAGTATTTTGAAATTTAAATTTTCTTATGAAGTATAAATCAAGGTTTTCATCTTGGCCAAGATCTTGGTTTGTGTTGATATGGGAACCCCCTAATATAATATATCTAAAAACATGGGTCCTATTATATCCGCTAATATAAACTAATAAAATTCAAGATATTGGCCTATAAATTATTCATATCGGCCAATATTTTTCAATCATTTTGCTTCTTTAAATATGTTTTTAAATTAATAAATCTCAAAATTAATAATTAAATATTGTTCTTAATCTTGGATTTACCATATTGGTTGAGATTCCAGTATCTCGATCTGAAAATAGCAGCCATGATCTCGGAAAATCTCAGTTTTATCCAAAATTTCCCACTTACCATATCAGCCAAGATAAACCAAGATCTTAGTTCATCTCGATCTTGACTACTCACCAAGATACAAATTGATATATCAAGATCTAAAAAACTCGATAGAAATAAGAATTTTACCTAAAGATTTCTGTGTCTGTAACTTCTCGTGTCAAAGAAGAGAATTACCATTTAAGCTCATGTAAATCATTGTTAAATTCCTTAATGAATGAGCAAACCATCAATAAAAAACAGTTTAATGGTCTTCTATAATATGTCCAAGAGAATAAGGAATCATAAAGCTGATGACTGCCTCCAACAGGCACAAATAAATAAAGACCACCATGCCACATGGAAGGTAGGGATGGGGAAAAGATAACCTATTTCTTGCATGAGGCAAACCAGAGCCACTTAAAATAACTCCCTGGCATACCCTTGGTAAGTTGAGGACCAATAAAATTGTTTGAGTTAGATAAGTCAGAAAGGAAGTTCTGGTAACATACAGCCCAAACAGCTCAACTACGAGCAAGATCATTAAAATAAACTGCCTCAAATAGGTATCAAGTCGGCATGGCCATAGAATAAGATATTAGGAACAGGATTAATGACTGCACTGCAAAAATAAATTGCCCACAGATGATGACAGCCTTCAATAAGCAAGAAGCACCATGTTGACAAAAAAGAGGACTGCATCAGTGGTAAACAAGCAACAAAGTCGGTGGGCCCATTCAAGAAGGTATGATTATTTTAAGACCATGTCAGTGAGCAAAGGTTAGGACTAGCAAATTTCTCATTTATTATGAAAGCATAACATTCAAAAGATCAGATTAGCCACCATAACGTTGTAAATCCAATACATGGACATCTATGAACCATGACAAATATTTAAAAGGACCTCAGTATACAGAAAATAGGCCAACAATCCAGGTTACAGTAACAAATAATTGCCCTCAGCATACAGAAACAGGACTAGACTCATGAGACAAGCATCTATTATAAGACTACAGAAGAGTCACCTAAAGCAGAGATGGCAGCCAGAGAACGGAAAAGCAGCTACAGCCAGTATCGAGCTACCAGCCATAGGCTACACATAAAGAGCTAACATCTCTCCTACAACTGCTCCGATGCGTACTGCTGCTCCAGCTACCAACCAGTCGTATCACCATACTCCCTTATAAATAGTTTCAATTGTATGATAGCTTAGTCCCTCATTATTTTCAAAACAAAAAGGTATCACACACTTCTTTTTTGTGGCAGCCTGATCCTTCTCTACTTGAATCCAGGTCAGGTCTTTCAGAGCACAAGGTAAATTTTCATCCTTTCTGAGGTAGATATTCTGCATATACCCCCTGACTTTGCAACCTAATCCATTATGTCCTGATGAAGCCCATTTTTCAGTTGACACTTCATTTGATTGGTTCCGGCAATACTAGAGTTTGATAAGCGGCATACAGAATTCAGATTTAGGAATTTCTCACTAAATGTGGTGTTCCATTACTAAAACTACTAGTTTTATGACCCTCATCCTGAGTATTCCCACCTAGTTGCTCAAATATATTGCATCTGACGGAGGTGGAATTGATTCCTAAATATACTTCCTCAGACCACATCCAAAGAAAGAACTAATGAGCAAACCAGATCAAGCATTTACTTCAACTGCTTCCTATTTGAATTTATGGATGTCAATAGAATGAAGTCATGATAATATAAAATGAAAAACATATGAAATGCTGTGTGCAGTGAAAATTATTCCATATCAAATTAAGGAAAAAGCTCAACAACTGAAATTGTGAAGTCAAGATTATTCTATATGAAATCAAGGAAAAAGCTAAAAGGACAACAATTTGACTCACAAAAATATTCACACTGTCAACATGCCAAATTGTCAATTCATACCTTCAGTGCACACAATATATGTTTAGGAATGTAATATAAGATAACGACTCATCTGAAAGGAATAATACAACCACAAAGGTAAAAATTTGATGTTTTTATATCAGTAGAACAAACTGACATTTATTTATAGTATCTTCGAAGTTTCAAGAAAGTAAGAAGCATGAATTAAGCTACATGGACAATAACAAAAAAATAGGACTTCTAGCATTAATTTTTGTCAAATAGCTAATGAAATATAACTCATTCACAAAAATGAGTCAAAATTCATTCATAATAAAACTAGCCTGCAGACATTGAGTAAATGAGTGAGGATTTACCTTATTCTTAATGCATTACAAAGGTAAACACAGAAGTCACTTAAAATACATTATCAAGCATCAGAATGCTGATGACAAGCCACAATTTTGCATTTTCACACTATAACAGTGTCAAAACTGGTCAATATTAGTGTGCAGACAACATGGCAGACAAGTTCAGTGGTGTATGAATTCTCTACTAAAAATGCAAACAGAATTTCTTTGATCAAACAACACTAGCAAAAGACAAAATGGGTCTGCAAAGCATTGGACAGAAAATACCAATGAAGCTTCTGAGTGGTCAATCTTCATTCGCTTATGGTGCTCCACTCTAATCAATGATGTTGTAGTTCTTTTCTGACCATGCAGGTTTGCAAGTTCTTCAAGATTATTAAACCTGAAATTACAGATGACAAAATAAACAACATAACTAAAGGAGTGATTAAGGTAAAAAAATAAATGCATATAATATAATTTTATAGCTAAAACCATAAAATCATCACTTACAAAACCATCTATACAAAATCAAATTAATTAACACTTACACAAATAAATTTAAATTAATTTTATTTGTCTGCTTTGTACATCAAAAGAAATAAGAGTAAAAGAAAGGATTACCAGTATAGACATGAAAAAAGATGTAACATTTTGACACCATTCATTTTATGGACAATGTTGCCTAAGGCCACAAGAAAGGAGCATCTAAGGTAATTTTAAATTCTACAGAACAGCGTGCCCAATCATACGATGAGATGACCGGCTACTCTTCTGCCACCAAAACAAGAGACAAAATGCCATTAGGATAATGACCTATAAAACTGGTAACCTCATCAGCATCCCCACTATCAGTTTATCAAGGACAACAGACATCAGTGAAAAAATGAAGGTAATAGAAAGATATTAAAGAACATACAGGAGACATCTTAACAGATACTGGTAAGTGCATGAAACAGAAAAAACTGGTACAGAATATCATATACATGTGTGACAAAAGATGTTAAACTATAAAATGATTTCCATATTGTTTAATGGATAACAGAACATGTATAAGTACAAATTTTTCCCAATATGAAGCATCTTTTTTGGATGCCACACGCTCCACAACTGAATAAGCAACTAAAGCAATACTATTCCATCAGCTAGGGAATTAGCAGTTAAGCAGAACATGATCTCTTTACGAGGATTTTATTAATTCCCCACTAAGATTTCACTTTGGAATTCAGCACGAGGCAAGTTACAGTTCATTTAGCTTAATAGTGTTATTTTGGGCTTGCCATTTACATTATAACTTCCATCTCACTATGTTTTAGTGGACTGTAAGCAACAGATGGGCAGCCAAGCACCAGGCAGGTACCTCAAGATTAAAGCATTTTAAAAAAGAAAAATAAGGCCAAATATAAAAAAGAGTTATATCCAGAAAACGAAACATAACATATTAAATCATATGTTGTAAGTTTCAAACATCATGTAGAACCCATTGAAGCAGGCATCTAGGCAGTTATTGTCACCCCTTTCTAAACATTAGCACATTGACTACTTTCCTCTTTGTCTAGATTAGGAAACATGTGCAAGGAAACCCAAGAGGGTTTCCCCAAGGTAGCATGGGCATAGACATGATTTACACAGACAACAGTATGATATTTGATGTTCAACAAAGTGGATCTCCAAGAAGCAATGATTTCTGAAATATATAGAAACTAAACATGTTAAAACCTAACAGGTGGCACATTCAAAATTCACTTTGAAAAGAAGACAGAAATTGAAATACTACTTGATTTTCATGTAAGGAGATGCCTGTCTTAGTAAGAAGGATGCATCTGCATAATCTTCCTCCCCCGGTTTTACAGTTAAAATCTGCAAAATGAAACAACATGGATACTCAAAAATAATCAGAACCTAATTTTTTCATGATTATTTAACCAGACTAGTTATTGATACCATTGCATAATTAAAACCCCAAAAGGTGAAGTACATGAAAGGAAATGGCTAACAGAATGATCATCAAAAAGATTAAACAGCCAGTAAATCCCACCATCCCTAAGCACCTAAAAATGATTTATGTGGTTAAACAAATATTAAGCAGTTTAAAAAAAATTATTTGTTGGTTAATATCATGCCATATGCAGAAAATATTAAGGATGTAAATTGTAAGATATCAACGGCAAAATTTGACAATTTGAAATTCTTAAATGGTAAAATATAATTTTATTATTCACTCTCAAAATGAACTAAGGGATTTTCTTAAAGCAATTGTTGTTCAATCAAACAAGATGTCTATGTATGTTCAACTCTCCAGTGAGAAACAAAATACATTTATAACCAAGTCTGCAAGAAAACCAAATGAAACTTGTCTCCAAAATGCCTTACCCAGGATACACCATATTGAGAGAAAAGGTGTTTCCCAACAGCTATGATTGAGAATATTTTCTTGCATAGACAAGAATAAGTCTATGGGGACCATCATAAACTTTCATGTATCATGATGATTATGGTGGTTTCAAATGGAGAAAGGCCATTGATGGTCCCAATCTCTACAGGCAGAGTAAGATGTCTGTAAACAGATATAGCTATAAAAGATGCCACACCAATCACATGGCATTTGAAAAAACTGCTGATGCAGGAACATCCTTGGGTCCATTAAGTTGTCAACAAAAGTCCGACGGTCCAACCTTTTTTTCTATCTGTTTGGTTTAAAATTGTTTAGGGGGTATGATAATGCATTTTATTTCTTTTATTAGTTGATTGGTTTTAGATTGGGAACTATTTAGAAGTTCTACTTTTAGAAACACTGTAGTGAAAATAGTACACTTATGGTAACCATGACCAGTGTATAGCAGTCCCCTGTTGTGCTTGTGGAGTCCTAATTGGACTTAGGGATATTGCTGGCTGTTAGGGTTGGTTATATGGAGTTCACTTTGAAGAGAGAAAGAAAAGGCCTGGTACTGCTGTTTCTCTCCCTCTCTTATTCTTTTCTCCCATATCCTCTCTTATTCTATCTTGCTTTAAAATCTTCACTTTTATTCTAGTTACTACTATGTTTAACTCAATGGGCTTTTAAAAAAAAAAAAAGAAGGTTAAAAAAGATATGCTCTTCTTTCCTTGCAAACAAAATACCTTTTAGCCATTGAATTTCTTTTAAGTACATATGATCTATGCTGGAATTAAATCTAAACAGTTATGAAAATTAGTTCTTCGTTCCTTTGATCCCTTGATTACCCCTCAGCCTGACGTTTAACTCTCGAACCTCAGCAACAACTAAGCCCTTCTTTTCCTTCCTTTTTCCCCTCAATCTCTGAAATCCATGTTCTGTTTCATGAACTAGCATGCATTAGCCTATCAGACCCTGATTTTGGATTATCAAAACCCTGGAAGCTCTCCTCTCATTTTTCTAAAACCCAAATCATCCACTTCAATGGTAATCATTGCACATGAGAAACCTTACATAGCATTGGTGACACAAATGGGATCACCACGGTGATCTTAGATCACCAATGATTTGAACCTGTAGTGATCTAATCCCCAGTGATCTAAAATCACTATGTTTGGTAAGCCATGGTCTAATGATTAAAGATCCTCAGGTATCCACAAGTAAGCTATTTGGAATTCCATGGAAATCCAAGATCACTGACCATATAATACCAAAATTATCCATGATATATTCCATAAAAACATATTTATTAATCATATAAAATATATCATAATAAAATATTAATATATTTATTAATATATTAATAATTACTATATTTTATAAAAATATATTTATTAGTCCTATAAGTTATTAATCCTATAAAAATATATCAATTGTTATTATCGAATTAATAGATTTATTTATACTCATAACATATTATTTATTAATATAGATATTTATTTTGATTAGAAAAATAAGACAAATGGAAGTAATATATTAAATATTTTTATTATATAAATATAAAATACAATAAAGTATTTTTACTCTAATTTAAAATTATCATTGAATCATAATATGATAATAATATGAGTAATAATATATTTTAATATAACATATACATCATAAATATAATATATAATATCAAATATAAAATAATACCATATATATAATATTGATATAATATATTAATGGTATTTTGATTTATCAAATTTTTTTGCTGCACAGATAGGTATATTTGTCCTTAAATTTGAACCTAAGATCATTGTTCGAGAGTGATATTGGATTTCTGACCTCAAGGATGGATATCCCATCATTGGATTGGGCGGTGATTTGAGGCAGAAGGGTAATTTGGGGTCACACCACGTAGGATCACCATGGTGCAATCAAATGCGGTGATCTTATCATGCCCCAAATCCGGAATATAATACGGCCATGCTATCGAGAGATACAATCCATGATAACACGAAGCCTAATGATCATAATCAGATCAAATCCATCAAAATAAAATATAATCAGATATTCTATTCCATCATTCCTTAGGTACATAAACCAAAATTGGTCCAGAGCATTTAAATTCAAAGTCAAATACAACTATATCTCAAAAAGCCATAAATAGATAACTACAAATTCATGATCATCAAATAAACTAAATTTTAGCTATAAAATTTTCAAGCTGGTTATGCAAATCCACAATACTGAATCTTTTGTCGGCCCTAACCTTATTCCTCTATGAAAGAAAAAAATAAAAAGATATGAGCTACACTAACTCAGTAAGTAGAACCTACCCTTCCTTATCCGATCAAGCATAAGTTTTTCCATAATAATGCAATATTTAGAAAATAACAGATATTATAAAAATTAAGCATTTCATAGAACATATAATAAAATAAATCATAAAGATAATTATACAGCAATAAATTCATGAACATTTCGTAAACATGATTCATGTATCATTCTTGTCAAGTATTCATATCATATTTTCAAAATATTATTCATAGATATTCGTGCTAAGATCACTATTATACCTTGACAAGGCCATGTTTCTTAATCGATAGAGTTCTTATTTCATATACCAACTTTATACCTATTGGTGGGGTCATGTTTCTTGTGGATGCTAGCTTCAGGTGTCGACCTTCCCATAAGGATTCATTCTTAGCTATCTGAGAGCCTCTGAAATCTTTATATCTTTTTCTTAAAACATACATTATATAGAAATGAAAAAATCATAAAATTCATGCTCCATAACCATGCTATTTTCATAAAACATATTTATGCAATCATTTGTCATAAAATATGCTTTTTGCATATCACACATATGCCAATCCTTATTTTATAAAAACATGATTTCATCAACATCAGATCATTTGCATGAAAAACATGATAATTTGAAAGTAAATAAGGAGTGTAAGATCCACTTACCTCATTCATCCTAAATCTTTAGACTTCGTTAGAAAAATCGGCTAGTCCTATTAAAATATTAAAAATATAATTAATTTCTTATTCGATGAATTTAGTAAAATTAAATCATAAGAAAAGAGGACTGTTGATCAGATGGTCGATCCAACAAATTATTCGAGCATCGGGATAATTCAGGATCTCCTAGCCGAGGATCAGATCTAAGCGATTCGATTAAGAAATCATGAAGCATGGATTAGATCAAAATCAAGATCGATGATCGATCAACAGGATTCATCAATAATGAGTTTCACAGATCTAAACATGGTCAGGATGGAGTTGACAAATATCAAAGCAATTTCAGATCATCTTATCGGAGTCAACATGAGTCCCTAGAAGAGGAAGACATGGCCCGATACTAGAATCCCTAAATCTTCTTAGAGAGAGAAAGTGGATGAAGAGAAAAAAAAATAAAGAGAATCTTTATATCCCTCAAAAGAGGAATCTATGATCAAGATTATTAGGAGTCATATCATGATGACTCAATAGGGATTAATGGTGATCATATCTATAAATATATAGTAAGGGTTGGATCAGGATCGACAAACTGCATAGATATCAAAGCGAGTCCGGATCTCTTTGAAAAGATCATCTTAGGTTCATACTGGGTTCCAGAGATTAGATAGAGAGAGAAAAAGAGAGGGTAGAGAGAGACATGACAAAGAAAAATCCCTTCTATCTTTTTTCTTTTTTTTTCTTCCTTCTTTTTCTTTTCTTTTCTTCTTCCTTTGCTTGACCAATCAGGGGATGTGGTTCGTGGTGGCTGATGGCTGGAAGACCGACGATGGGCGGCGACAACAGGTGGCCGACGTTGGTGAATGGCCGACAATGGGCAACGATGGAAGGCCGGGGTGGTGGTGACCGACCAATCAGAAAGAATCATGAAAAAATATGAAAAACAAGGATCCAATCCTTTTCTTGGATTTTCTAAGATGGCCGTTCACCGACGGCCATGATATCGCCGTGAAGGGTCGTGGAGAGGCTGAGGGTCATGATCCAAGGGTGCGGCACTGCAAACGATGGTGTCGGTGGTCAGAAAAAGAAAGAAAAATCGGACCAAAAATAGAATATTCTTTAAAGGTGGATTTCCAACAAATCCGATAGTCGGCGACGAGACCTAGGGGCAAGGGGAGAAAGGGAAAAGGAAGAGGAAAAAGGGAGGGGCTTACCTCGAGCTCCGACAATCTCTCCAGCTCCAATCTCCGAGGGGCACAGGTCTAAGAAAATCAGCAAAGCAGAGAAGAAAGAGGGAGGAAGAAGAGAGGACCGGTGATTGTGGTGAGATCCTTTGAAGGGAGAGGGGGAACTTATACAACGGAGGGGAGGCCAAATCCTTCTCAAATTCGACTTCCTTTCCGATGGGTTCATGTGGAAGAAGACTCCCAGCGAGAGTCTTCAATATTTTTTTTTTGATTTTATTTTTTTTCCTTTTCATGCCCTACGATTCGTGATAGGGGAATTTAGAGCCGAGTATCACATTCTATCCTCCTTAAAAAAAGTTTCGTTCTCGAAACTTGGCATACTAGAGGTTTCGAACATTGAAAATACATAACCCTCATACTGTCTTTAAGCTTCCAAATTATCTACATCTCAAAGTGCTTGTTCTATGAGTCCTCAACATAAATAATTATATGGTATTTCAAAACTAGATTATTTCGATCTGCAAGATAACAAATTTCTTTGATCTCTTAATCACGACTCAAAATACTATAATTCCTTACCCATGAAATTATTTGCTCTTGATTAATTTCACATGAAAATCATAATCGACCCTACCTATTCTTAATAAACATGAAAAGTCTGGAGCGTTAGATGCTCACCATAATCAACAATCTTCTTTATCTTTTTAACTTCCTATATGATGTAACAATTAAACTCTTATCGTAGAAAATCCTTGAACCCTTTCAAACAAATGAAGTAATAATGTCAAAGCTAAAACAAAGATATCTATATCCAAAATATTCTACATTTGAGCTCAACCAAGGAATATCAATCCACTAACCTTACACTTAAGATGCTCAAAATTCTTCTAACCATTTCTATAACAAAAGAACCAATTACCAAAGAAAGTATTGCAACATCTAAACGAGCCCAAGAATCAATAACCTTGTCCTTTCATTTGTTAATGGGGGTCTCTTTTAAAAAAGTCAAATCTCCATTCATATCACTTATTGCATTAGTATTCTTAACTAGTTTTAGTATAATTCAACCACCACACTTCTATTATGCACTCTGATCTAAACCCATCGAATCCTTCAAGGCTATCGAATGAATCTTGAAAAAAATATCATTTACATTAAAATCCTAAAAAAAATCCAATCTTTTATTTTTTTTATAGATAGAACTAGAACAAAACTTTAAGTTTCTTTATCTTTACTATTCTTTGAGCATACCATATCAAAATTAAATCTTGATCCACTTTCAATATTTGAAACCATTGCGTAAGTTTTTACCACTCATCTAGAATCCAATACATCTAGAATTAATTTTGGAGTAAGTTAATTCTAAATTTATCTGACAATCATGGGACGATTCCAAACCAACCTTTTTTCATAAAATTATTAACTCAAATCTCCAACAAATTAGAAGACCTCAAGTCAATATCATTGAGTAAAATCAATTCTCTTATTTCTCACAGAGCTTCCTTCATCATGACCCTTAACATCAATAAATAAACCGACATAAAATCTTGTCACTTATTCGTTAAAATTCATATAGATCTTCCAAAAATTTGACAATAGCAAGATACCTTAGACCAGCTTCGAAACCTAAACTTTGACTTGACATAATCAATGCACCTCACAATCTTCAACAAACATAAGAAAGATCAAGTAATCCAATATAAAAGATGGTAATACAAATTATTAAAGATTCCACTAATATGTTCATGTCATGCTCTCACAATAAAATACAATCTACCAATAAACCAAATATATATATATTCATTTACCTACAAATTTTATATATGATCCTATTGTAGGTTCAACACTCAAAAAATATTCCTCTCGTATGATGAAATTTTCTTTTCTTAGGTTACATCGTAAATAGCTTCCTTTCCAAAATTATAATGATCAAACAATCAACATCAAAAAATCACAAGATCTTTATTTATATTGATTTTAGAATTCCAAAATCATCTAAATAATAATTGAACAAATATATACAACACAGCATAATTTATTAATATAATATCCTATGTTCAAAGCTCAACACCTCTTACACTTAGGTCAAGCCTTACTTATTGAAATCCGAAACATAATTCATCCAATTCTGATATACACATCGTATACCACTTAAGCATAATTTTTATCACAATATCTAATGATCCGAAATCCAAATTTTGAATCATTTCTGCTACTTCTATCATGTCCCTAGTGATCATAACCTAATACTTAAATTCCACTTAAGTCATAATCCTTATTGATCATAACCTAAGCTCTAATATTACTTATGTCATGTCCTATTCACTTATACCACAATCCCAAGTAATCATAACCTATGTTCTGATACCATTTCTGTCATGCCCCAAATCCGGGATAACATGGCCATCCTATCTAGGGATAGACATGGGCACTATGCCATGTCTGGCATGGCCCAGCCCAGGGCCGGCTCCAAACGGGCCGTGCCTCAATAGGATAGACATGGGCACCAGACTATGCCTGGCATGGCCAGACCCAGGGTTGGCTCCAAACGGGCCGTGCCAGGCATAGCCCATCTAGTAAATGGGCCATGCCTGGCATGGCCTATTTATCCCAAACCCTGGCCTGGCACGGCCATAGGCCCGGGGTCTGGTGGGCCATATCAGGCACGGCCCTGGCCCGTCAAGCCCGCAGGCCTAATGGGCGACGTGGGCTGGATGGGTAGCCCATTTTCTCTCTTTTTTTTTTGAAAAAAACAGCACAAATGGGCCTTACCTAGTACAACTCGTTTAAGCCCGCTACGGACCATGTTTGGCACGGCCCGTTTAAGGCCGTTACGGGCCAAACACGGCCCGTAAAGGCTAATTCCTTTTTTTATTTTTTTGGATTGGGTAACGACTATTTTTTGATTTTTTTATCATTTTATCCAAAGAATGCCGTACCAGACCGAACCGTCCGATACGGGACATGCCGAACCATCCTGATGGAGAATCGAGATGGTTCCAACATGCAAAACGACACATACCAGTGCCAAAGAAGAAAGGAAAGAAAAAGAGAAAAAGAGAAGAAGAGAAAGAGAAAGGAAGAAAAAGAGGGAGGAGGGTCCGTCGGAGGGGCCTCCGGAGGACATGCCGGCTTCATTTTGAAAAATATTTTTTAAAAAAAATAGAAAACAGAGGCGGATCGTCCTTGTTCCACGCGTGGAGCCGTGGGAGGCATTTACGCCGCCTGACAGCCATGGCGGCCCACCGGAGGCCTCCGGCGGCCCCTCCAGCGAACCCCCCTCCCTCTTTTTTTTCTTCCTCCCTCTCTCTCTCTCTATTTCTCTCTCTTTCTCTTTTTCTTCTCCGGTTCGGCTTTGTTTTCTTTTGTCGGTTCGCCTCGGTTCGGAACGGAATGAAGGCGTGCCGAACCGTACCGTCGGTCGGTCGATCCGGCCACCAGTATCGGTTCCGCAGACCTTGATTTTATCCCCCCGAACAACCATAAAACAGCTAGTTTTAAGGGTATTTTAAGAAAATGAAAGTTTAGGACTCCTATAAATATCCCCTCCTCTTCTATTTTCACCACACCAAATCAATTCTCCTTTTCTTCTCTACTACTTCTTCTCTTCTAGCAATATTTAGCAAGTGTTCAATATTTAGCAATTAGCAATTAGTAAGTGTTCAAGTGCTACACAAGAGGAGGATTAATCCACCTATTGAAGCCTTAGAGCTTGGAAGTCCTTGTTGAGGTCTTGAGGAGCACAAGAGGCTCACAAATCTCCATCGGCCTACCTCTACTCAATTTCTTCATTTAGTATTTTGGTTAATTTTTATTATTTGCATAACTCATATTTAGATATGACATCTTTTGATGAGAGTCATTTTGGTATTCTCTCAATTTCTGAGGGAGAAGAAACTATTGTTCCTGCTCCCTCTGAAACGAATATCGAAGGTCAAGGCTCTGCCTCTTCTTCTCGTAAGAGGACTAGTGCTGTATGAAATGATTTTGAAAGAGCTATAGTAGATGGAGTTTTAAAAGTAAAATATAAAAAATATGCCAAATTATATAGTTGTACTACTGGTGGAAGAACTGGCTATTTGAAAAGACATCAAGAAAGCCATATGATGAGTAATGCTCGTCTTCAAAGCACCCTTAATATACAAGGAGGTAGTCTTGTATGTAATTTTGCATATAATCATGAAAATCAAAGAAAAAAACTGATAAAATGGATAGTTAAAAATGAATTATCTTTTAGTTTATATGAATCTTTTAATTTTGAAGAGTATGTTCAATTAGCTCTACAACCCATTTACAAAAGAACTAGTAGACGTACATTTAGAAAAGTAGCTGTGACTAATTTTTTAGCAATGAAACAAAATTTAATTGGAACTCTCTATCCTAAATTCAAAAGTATCATTAACTTTTGATATTTAGACAGATACGCATCTGTTAGTAATTATTATTTTATTGCTGTTACTGCTCATTATATTGATAACGATTAGCTATTAAATAAACGTATTCTTGCTTTTCGTGCTTTTGATTTTTCACATTCTAGGCAACAAATTTCTAACACTATTTATCAAACTGCATGTACATATGGTATTAATGTTAAAATTATATCTATTACTTTTGATAATGCATCTAATAATAATTTTGCTGTCAAATTATTGAAAGACTCATTGCATCCCATTCTAAATGAAAATTTGTTGCATATTAGATGTGCATGTCATATTTTAAATCTCTCTATTCAATCTGACATGGGTATGGTTCAAGATGTTATTATAAAAATTAGAAATATGGTTTTTTTTATTCAAGCTTCAAGGATAAGACTTCAAGAATTTAAGCAAATATGTATAGATCATGGTAAACATTTTAAAAAATTTAAACTTGATGTAGTTACTCGTTGGAACTCAACATATAACATGATATATGATGCATATCCATATAAAAATTTATTAAGTGCATATATTAATGATTGTAGTTAGGTTTTACATTGATTGAAACTGATTAGAACAAAGATAAAATTTTGAAAAAATTTTTAGTTAGTTTTTATAATGCCACTGAAATTCTTTCTGATATTTATTATCCAACCTCTTCTTTATTTTTACAACAAACATATCTTATCAGCCAAAAATTTGTACAACATAGATATGATGATATTTTAGAATCTATTATTTATGAAATGGAATCTAAATAGAATGAGTATTGGGACAGAATATGTCCTATGCATAACTTAGTTGCTATATTTGATCCATGTGTTAAATTAAGTGGTATGCTAATTTTACTTGATGCATATTGTGAAAATATGAATCAAAATTTCGAACCCGCTAAAATTAAGGTAAATCAACTTTTTCATGATATTTATGTTTTATACGATGAAAAGGTTTGTGAGTCTAGTGCTTCTCGTTCACAAATCTCCGCCTCTTCTTCTAGTACTTCTCGTTCATCATCTATTTTCTCATTCATTGCATATAGCAGACGTACACATGCTTCTTCAAGTTCATCTACATCTTCATCTTTAAGTGGTGAACTTGAATTTTATTTACGAAATGATCTTCAATCTGCATATGATGAAAATCAAATAGAAAATCTTGATGCATTAGCCTGATGAAAAAGTGTTAAAAATCAATATCGTGTAATCTTTGTCACTACACGTGATATCTTAGCTACGCCGATGTCCCTAGTAGCATCGATTTCTACTTTTAATGCAGGTCAACGTGTTCTAGATGAATAAAGTAGGATGACTGGCGAAACAATTGAGATGCTGCTCTGCTTCAAAACTTGATTGGATACCGAGGCGAGACTTCAAGATAAAGATGGACATAATACAACATCTGATGATGACAACGACGATACAAACACTACCGACGATGCATGACGAATTGACGATCAGTAAGATTTTTATTTATTAATGCTAGATATTTGTAACTTTTTAGTTTTTATCTTTTAATTATTGAGGTGAGTCATCTCAATTTTTTCTCTCTTCTTCATTGTATTTGGAGGTCAAGCCTAGCCCCCCTCTCTTCCTTGTACCATTTTGATTGTTATTAATAAACCAGCAAGAGTCCACGCCAAACCCCCCACCATTACAAAGTGGTCTTTTATTTTTACAAAAAAAATCCCACATCTATATTTAATTTTACTCCTTAATCTTTTTTTTATTTATAAAAAAAATATATTTTTTAAATTCAAAAAAAAAGCATCGGGCCAGCATGCGAGCCGTACCAGGCTTGGATCGGGCCTGGATCATGCTGGGCCGTACCTAGCCCATAGCCCAGGCCATGCTAGCCCAGGCCCTTATGGGCCATACCGGGCCTGGGCCACAGGCCGCAATCCCTCAGCCCAGCACAGCCCCTTTTAATGGGCCGTGCCTGGCACGGCCCGTTACTATAGCAAATGAGCCATGCCTGGCATGATCCATTTCGTGTCAGGCCAAATAACGGGCGGCCCGTCTGTTGCCCATGTCCACCGAGGGGTATAGTCCACGATAACATGAAGCCTAACAATCATAATCAGTTCAAATCCATCAAAATAAAATATAATCAGATATTCTATTCCATCATTCCTCAGGTACATAAACCAAAATTGACTCAGAGCATCTAAATTCAAAATCAAATACCAGCCCATATCTCAAAAAGCCGTAAATAGATAACTAAAAGTCCATGATCATCAAATAAACTAAATTTTAGCTAAAAATTTTCAAGCTTGCTACATATATCCCCAATACTAAATCCTTCATCGGTTCTAACATTATTCCTCTGTAAAAGAAAAGAAAAGAAAAATAAAAAAATATAAGCTACACTAGCTCAGTAAATAGAACCTACACTTTCTTATCGAATCAAGCATAAATTTTTTTTATGATAATGCAATATTTAAAAGATAACAGATATTATAAAAATTAAGCATTTAATAGTGCATATAATAAAATAAGTCATAAAGATAATCATGCATGTATAAATTCATGAACATTTTATAAACATGATTCATAAATCATTCTTGTCAGGTATTCGTATCATGTTTTCAAAATATTGCTCACAGATATTCATGCTAAGGTCACTATTATACCCATGATAGGGTCATGTTTCTTAATCGATAAAATTCTTGTTTTATGTACCAACTTTGTATCCATTGGTGGGGCTATGTTTCTTGTGGATGCTAGCTCCGAGTGTCAACCTTCTCATAAAGATTCATTCACAGCTATCTGAGAGTCTTTGAAATCTTTATATTTTTTTCTTAAAACATATAAATTTGTAAATATAAAAATCATAAAATTCATGCTTCATAATCATGCTATTTTCATAAAATATATTCATGGAATCATTTATCATAAAACATGCTTTTTCATATCACACGTATGCCGATCTTTTTTTTATAAAAATATGATTTCATCAACATCAGTTCATTTGCATGGAAAACATGATAATTTAGAAATAAATAAACGTAAGATCCACTTACCTCGTTCACCCTAAATCTTTAGACTTCATTAGAAGAATCAGCTAATCTTATTAAAATATTAAAAATATAATTAATTTTTTATTCGATGAATTTAGTAGAATTAAATCATAAGAAAAGAGGATCATTGATCGGATGGTCGATCCAACAGGTTATCCAAGCATCAAGACAATTCAGGGCCTCCTAATCAAGGATCAAATCTAAGCCGAGGATCAAATCTAAGTGATTCGATCAAGAAATCATGAAGCATGGATTGGATCAAGACCAAGATCAATCAATAGGGTTCATCAATAGTGAGTTTCAAAGACCTAAACATATAGTGAGGATGGGGTTGACAAATATCAAAGTAGTTTTAGGTCATCTTGTCGGAGTCAACATGGGTCCCTAGAAGAGGAAGACATGGCCCGATACTAAAATTTAGATCTTAGAGAGAGAAAGTTAATGAAGAGAAAGTAGAGAAAGAATTTTGTATCCCTCAAAGAAAAATCTATGATCAAGATTATTAGGGGTCATGTCATGGTACTCAAGAGGGATTAACGATGATCATATCTATAAATATATAGTAAGGGCTGGATTCGGATCAACAAACTGTATGGATATCAAAGCGAGTTTGGGTCTCTTTGAAAAGATCGTCTTAGGTTCATACTGGGCTCCAAAGATTAGATAAAGAGAGAAAAAGAGAAGGTAGAGAGAGAGACATGAGAGAGAGAAATCCCTTCTATCTTTTTTCTTCTTTTTTTTCTTTCTTCTTTCTTTTTCTTTTCTTTTCTTCTTCCTTTGCTTGGCCGAACAGGGGATGTGGTTCATGATGGCTAGTGGCCGAAAGACCGACGATGGAAGCGACAACCTCTGTTGTTAGAATCGTACCAGTCGAGTTGAGTCAAACCTTCACCGAGTCGAACCGCAATGGAGAATCGAAAAAGAGTATGAATCGTACTTGAATCGTCGACTCGTGTGCTGAATTGTCCGCTTCGTCGGATCGCCCAATTCCATCGATTCGGAAAAGGTAGGTTTCCAGACTTCTAGAATAATGCCGTTCGTTGATTTGGGAAGTCGAAGAGTCCAAAATTTCTCAAAATAGCTTTGAAAATCAATTTGCAGAAGAAAATTGAAGGTATGTGAAACCTTTCAACTTCTATTTCCCCTTCTCTCTTCTTCTTCAATTTCTCTCTACTGATGCGATTGATTGCTTCTACGAGCTTCAACGGCAAGAGGAAGAGGCCTGATGTTCTCTCTCTCTCTTCCCCATTCGTCTTTCCCAAGAGGATGCCTCAAAGCCCCAGGAAGCCTTTCTTTGAGCTTCGCCGTCACTCTCTCGCTCTCTCTTTTTTTCCGTTCGAAGCCCTGTTTCGTCTTCTCTCTCTCAACTGAGAGAGATGGGTGGAGTTTTACGAATAAAAAAAGGTCAAAGGGGAAAAGTCTATGACCGTGAGAGAGACGACAGGACCCTCCTTTGTTTTGACCTCTTTGGGCAGGCTGGTCCCCTGTTCTCTCTCTGAGAGGGGTGGGCTGTGGTCCTACTTCCATCTTCTTTCTGTGGTCCCAGTTTCATTTTTCTCTCTGAAGCAAAAGCATGTACCATGAAGGCCTGCATACAGCCACAATTCCATAGTCATTTAACTGGTATGTACATGAAAGTTGCTCCGTTTATTTATTTTTTTTATGTAATAGTTTTTTTTTTTAATTTCAAGTTTTTTTTGTAACAGTACTTGTTTTTATTGAATCATGCCACCTAGAAGCAAAACTAAGATTGTGGATCCACAAGCGTCTTTCCATTTAGACGATGTGATTATCAAATTCATTACACAAAATAGGGTATTATTATATTTTTTATCATCTTTATAATGTAAATTTTGTTTTAATGCTAATTTCTATCGTTTTATAAAAAAGTTGAATTTGTTACTGAATCTTACGATTTGAGTCGCAATTCTAGTCAAGAGATAGACGATTCACGAGTCGAATCCCGATTTGACAACTATGGCGACAACAAGTGGCCGACATCGGTGAATGGCCGACGACGGGCAACAATGGAAGGCCGGCGGTGGTGATCAACCGATCAGGAAGAATCATGAAAAAATATGAAAAATAGGGATCCGATCCCTTTCTTGGATTTTCTTCGATGGCCGTTCACCGACGACCATGATATCGCCATAGAGGGTTGTGGGGAGGCCGAGGGTCATGATCCAAGGGTGCAGCACCACGAGCGACGGTGTTGGTGGTCTGAAAAAGGAAGAAAGGATGGGCCAAAAATAGGGTATTCTTTAAAGGCGGATTTCTGACAAATCCGATGGTCGATGGTAAGGCCTGGGGCCATGGGGAGAAAGGGTAGAGGGAGAGGAAGAAGGGAGGGGCTTACCTCGAGCTCCGACGGTCTCTCCGGCTCCAATCTCTAGTGGGCACAAGTCTAAAAAAGTCAGCAAAATGAAAAAGAAAGAGGGTGGAAGAAGAGAGGAGGGCCGTTGCTTGTCGTGGGATCCTTTGGAGGGGGAGGGAAAACTTATAGAGCGGAGGGGAGGTCAAATCCTTTCCGGATTCGACTTCCTTTCCAATGGGTTCGCATGGAAGAAGACTCCCAATGGGAGTCTTCAATGTTTTTCTTTTTTTTTTGTTTTGTTTCTTTTTTTTCTTTTTCAGGATCTAAGATTCGTGTTGGGAGAATTTAAGGTCGGATATTACAGATCTTACCATCTCCACCCACATCACCCTTGATCTTGGGTGGATCATTTGATACCAAATGCCCCCTTAATATCTAGTCTCCCACAGCAACTGCACAATGACACTCCATAACTTTTGTGTGGATATATGGTGGTTATATGGAGACAATCATAAGGAGATTCAAAATCTGTAAATATACATTAATAAAGTCTTTGACAACAAGCCTTAAAATCCTTAAAGTATTGCTAGGCCTTGGTGTTGCTTGCTTGAAATGCTTATCTTCATCCTTAAATAAAGCATGTAGTTGGTCTTTTTTTTTATAATAAAAACAGGAGTTGGAGGGGGACGACCTGACGCATCTACCTCTCCTGGGCATGACCATAGGGCCCCAACCTCCACTGAAGAATATTCGATTCGGGATCGAGTTTGGGTGAATAGGCGGCCTCCTCCCCACAATATGGACGAACCCAACGGATGAGTACGTCACTCCAGTACCATCGAGGGCCAACAGATCAAATGCCGTTTTCAGACGCCATGTTTGGGCCACTAGGATATGCTCCATTCGCAGTCATTCGTGCCTTGACATTTAATCGCAGCCCGATATCCATCGAGACTCGAACCCGGATCACTTCGTTGGAAATAAAAGCCCCTTCTGCTGGGATGCCACCTCAGTGGCAAAGCATGTAATTGGTCTTTAACAAGCAAGAAAAGAAAGAAAAAAATCAATTGAATCTTTTATATATTCCAATTGCCACATGGTACACTAAAATGGAGAGATCCCCTAAAGCATCAACTTCCAACTGTTTATTGGTCAATATAACTATTACCGAACCATAATGGTCCCATAATATTGGACTGTTAACTTATTCTCTAAGGAGACCACATCTAAAGGCACTTGAGAAAATCCCTCAATATGTCAAGACACTATGAATTTATCATCCCTGAGGTTGACTTCAAGACAAGGGCTAGCATAACCTGCAAATCTATGTAGGTATATAGATTTATATACATTAAAATGATCCATAAAACGTGAACCGATGTTTTAGCCATAGCATGACTACCGAGCTGTTGTACAAAATGCTTATGCACAGTGTTTCATAAACGTAGCGAACACATTGAACAGCCTTGTTCAAGAGAGTTTCTAAAAATGGAAGTTGCAAAACATTCTAGTCGCTCTCAAAATTATTATTCCTATATCACTACAAAGAGCATGGCCAAACAAGGTCCAATGACATGGATAGTAAGATGCCATAATTGACATCTAATACCCATCACTTCGTAGGATTTCTTTAATTGGGCTCCATTAAATGGTAGGGACGGGCAAGAACACCAGAAAAACTCCTAAAAGATAACTTAAATAGTTTTTCATTCAAAATATCACTTCTTAAAGGCTTGATACAAATGTGGAACATGCTAGCATGAAATATTAATGCAAAAAAAAAAAGGTATTCAAGAAAAGCATATGGTCAATTTCCAGATGTGTCTCAAAAAAATGTATTAATTTAAAAGTCTTAGAAATGAAGCAAATAATGTCCTTGGAAACAAAGGAAATTAAGAAAATATCATGAAATAAGTTAACAAGGATACGTACAAAGTTTACATTGTTGCAACTAGTTCTAAAATGGGATTTTTTTTTTTTTAAGTAATGATATCATACCAGAGTCATGCGCTTCTTGCCTTCCAAATAATCTTTCAAATACCTAGTCAACTACCAAATACAAATGAGCATTACCACTTCAGTAGATGAAGAATATTCTGAAAGAGAAGTTAAGTAATCTTAACAAGTATCACGATATATAAATGACAGATTATTTAATGCAACACAATAACTTTAAAAAAAAAAAAAAACTTAACAGTAAAAGCATAAATAACTACCAGTGCTTTACTTGTTATTATAGAATAAGCAGATTAGGGCCCTACAAATACGAGAAATCGAGAAATGAAAATATACCAAAGAGTTCTTGAAATGCTTGTGCAATGGCTTCTTTCGATTTTTTTGGTGTTCTAGCAAGGACTGCAAGAAGAAAAGCATGAGCAGAAAAAAAAAAAAAAAAAAAAAAGAATATACAACTCTCTATCACATACTGGGGAAACATGCAAAGTACTAGTTGTGCATTGTTCAGAATAATAGGAACATACCACTTAGCATTTAGCAGCTACTTACTCTTAAACACAGACCAAAAACCATGGATGTGTTGTTGATGAAGTTGCTCTCTGACAGTCGGGCGCCCTGCAAATGGAAAAAAGAGAAATTGATAACACATGTGGATAATCATATTCTGCAAGCTACACAATCATTACTACGACCACATAATCATGTGTACAAGCAAAAATCCAGCATTTTTTACGTGCCTGTTAGTATGTTAATGTCCTAATGATCAACTTAAAAAACTTAAGGTTGTAGACACATAAACAATGTCCATCAACCATTGGTATTTAGCAACAAACTAGACAAGAAGGTTTATTTTGATAAAGCATATTGTCTCTACATTAGTTGAAAAGCATATTCTACATTCAACCTCCAATTGTCATGATCCAAAATTTAGTTGGAGAGTACTCCATGTCAGACCTAACGAAAGTGATACGAGAAACAAATTCTTCACTTGCTAACCAGATTATAGGTGAATGTTTCTCTTCACTGCTATCTACTCTTTGGCATATTGATGTGATTCTCCTCATTTTGTGGTGTAGAGTCACGTTCTGGCCCAAGATCAAATGAAAAGTGGCATGCAACCTCAGCCTGCCCGCACCAATTATTCAATATAAGCCTGGGTTGTGAAGCATGTTTAAGAGCTAGCGCTTATAGGTATTTAATAAGAAAGAGAAAAGCCCATTAAGAGAAGCCAGCCCACTCCTCAAGTTTTAGGAGAGAAAGAGGCCCCAGGCCAATCAGCTCCACTAGCGGTGAGCCCCCCATATTCTCTCCTAGTCTAAGAGAAACAGATGAGGGAGCTGGCACAACTATAGTCCCCACGTTTATCACCCTCTTTCTGTTCAATGGGAGAAAAAGGAGGGCGTCAGGGTGCCTTCCATTGGATTCCTCCTCCTATAAAAGGCCACTACTGGTGAGCCCCCCTCTTTTGTCTCTTGAGAGAAAGAAAAAGGGGACTGGCCCAACTGAAGCACCCATATTTACTGCCCTCTCTGTCTCACTTCCATCAACAGAAAGAAGAGGAGGTGGGAGTGACCTCTACTGGATGCCCCCTCCTATAAAATGCAAGGAGGGCTGACCACTATAATATGCACAATATCCCTCTCTTGCACATGCAATCTTTCTCTCATCACATGCCTCTCAATTTCCTCTCTTACTTTTTCAAGCTTCCAGGGTGTAGAAGAAACAGTAGAATATTCCATTAGGTTGGCAAAGAGGGTCCAAGCAATAGCATGGGTGCAAGGACTGGAGGCCGTGCCATACATTCATGGGTGCACAGCTGTGAAACAATCTCAATTGGACAACGTATTTTAATCATGCAAGATATGTTATGACCCCAACTATCTGTATCCTTTGTATCAAGAGTAACACAAAGGTTTCATGTAATACTCCCTCTTATAATCATTCTCTAGGATCATTGCTCCCCATCTACTTCACATGAGTCCAGTCCATTTTCACTCATAGTTCATGCATCCATACAAGAGAAACAACTTGCAAACAAGAATACACGGATGGAAGAATAGACAAAAACCACAATAGTCAAATCTTTCAAATTTTTCTGTGTCGCATTTGAACTTAATATATGGATCTTTCTTCTGTATAGCATCTTGACTAGTTGGGTTTCGAACAAATCTAATTAACTCAAATGGTAACCAATGGTTATAGGTTGTTAAAGAATAAATACTACATAATGAGAGGAAAAAGGTAACCTGGTTCCCTGTTTTTCTTTCTCTTTCTGCTCCAGCAAGGTCTGCTATAGTAAGAACAGCATTATTTGGGGGAAAACGATGTTCATCATCCACATTTTTATGAGCAGCACGAATATTTATGATGCACTGAGATCGGCTGCAAGAAGAAATTGTAAACAAAATCTGAGAATTTCAACAGTCACCAACAAACTCTGCAGTTATCAGTTCGTAAATGAATAAGAAAATTTGAGATCAACGGCAAGAACAAGAAAACCTGAAAAACAATAATGAATAGCTTAGAGAAGTTAGCATTACATTCGACTTCTGCATAAGCAAGCAAGACAAAAGGCATGCTTGTTTTTGCTTCTACTTTTCAGAAAAAGCCTTCCAAGGGGCATTTTCATAAGAATGCTTTAAAGAGAAGCACTTCTTCACATGTTTGGTTCAGTAAACTCATAACGGAAAAGTTCTTTTTGGTCAATGAGGGAAAAAAAACATGTAAACACACACACACACATATATATATATATATGAGAGAGAGAGAGAGGAGTTAATATGCCCAAGTTTTGGTTCCCTGACCTTAATAGAATAGGTAGAATTCAAATCCTGAGTCAACAAGCATACTGAATTCAAATCAAGGTGAGCACAGCTTAGTTTGGGTCAAAATTTATTTAATGGGCCCGACTGGTAATTCAGAGCAAAGTCCATTGTATCTCATTTCAAAGGGGCAGACTTTGGTCCAACTTCGTTGAGGGTTTTTGAATTGGATCTGCATCTTGGAATCTAAAATTAGCCAATAAACAAAGCCTAGCAGTTTGAATTGGGTTCATGATGGTCGGGTGGAACTTTGGTTCTCCTGATTCACTTGTACTCCCATTGACTGTGCTCCCAAAAAGTTAAAAAACATCAACATTTCCAACATATCAACTAGCTGTTTCAAATAATCATAAGTTAGAATCTAACGTCTCCAGCTTTGTCCAAAAACAGCTTTTTTTAACTTTTGCTTGTTTAAAAGCAAGCACGTTCTACTACATGTTAGTGAATGGAACATTTGCTACGGATAGCCCTTTCTATTATAAAAAAACTTAAAAGGACTGGTTTGACAGAAAATGCTCAGAAAGAGTGAAAGATAATAGGTAAGGTAGGTCATTTCTTATTCAAGAAAGCAAAATAAATTGGATGGTGCAACATCACAATGTGATTCGTTTTTCAAAAGCAGCCAATGCTGTGTCCTGTGTCCACAATCTGATCCCAAGAAATGTGTCAAAATCTCGAGACATAATAATGGGGAAAAAAATGGAAACAGAAAATGATGCCGATTTCTCCATAATTTCCACTCTAAATTGTTAAAGATATATTATTTGGTTAGAATAATTTAATAGCCACATGCCTTGATTGATAGTTTGAATTTGTTGTAGCGGTAGCTCGTTTCAACATTCCACATGCCACTAGACTCTCTGCTTCTGCAAGACTAGAAACCATAACCTGCAAAGACAGAACAGAAATATAGCTTTATCTCATTGGCATTTGATGAGGTAAACTTCAGAAAGAATTTGATACGATGATAACCAGCAGCTACCTCTTGAAGACCCTTCATGGTTGATTGTTGGAGAGACAAATCAATTCCATTTGGAGATAAATCAAGGATTCTCTCTCCTTTCCCTCGTTCAGAATATATTTCAAACATTGATAAGTAATATGATCTGTAAAAGCACCAACTACAAATTTTAATAGTTGAAAATGAGATAAAAAAAAAAGATCATGTATGCTGAATGCCAAGCAAAATATTTCAAAACAATTGGCCAACCATCTCTCCCAATTTAGAGATACATTTATGATTTTCCATTTGAGCATTATTATCCCAACCATATACATACGTATGTGTTTCAATGTATACCTATATGTGATCGAGACTAAAACTAGTGGTGATCTCATACGATTCAAGCCTTAATCCAACCAATACAAATATGATGGCTGACCTTCAATATTGAAGATCCACACCATTGATCAAAATCTACTTTGTTCGATACATATAAACATCTTCTCAAAATTAGGTACACACATACAATAACATAAAACCATGCACTTTACATTAATTATGTTTGACAGTTTGAATTTTTAATTTTGATGTTTCATTATTAATTTCGCAGCAGCAGGATTGAAGCTTGAAGCTCAATCCAACAAGAAGAATTACAGAGCAACTCTCTCCTTCTCTTTATATGTCTGCTTTATTTTATTTCAATCGAGAAACCTTCAAAAATGTGGCATTTAAATGGACGGCTAATTTGGACTAGCTTCTGTCCGATTCTTCTCTTTGTGTGTGTGTGTGAGAGAGAGAGAGAGAGAGCTAAGTTTTTTCTTAGTATGTGCACTACAAATTTTCCATAATGATGGATCCTTCAACACTGATATATCCTTCAATAGATAACATGCTAACTAACCACTAGACCCCTAAAAGCTTAAGCTGCCGAGGAAGGGGGCAATGATGTACATCAAGCCTTAACACCCCCCTACATGTGGCCTGGACCACGTACGTTAAGGCATAAATGGCTCTGATACCATGCCAATTAACCACTAGACCCTAAAGCTTAAGCTCTTAGAGAAGGAGACAACAATGTATATCAAGCCTTAACATAGCAAACAATAATTTCCCTCCCAAAGCTGATTAAAGTAGTGGAGCCATGTAGATTCAATACCCAACTTTAAGCTTGGTATATCAAAGATCCAACTTTATTGTATCTACAGTTTGTGAAGTTATCTAGTCATCAGATTCTAACCATCCAATCAAATCTTCTCTGGTTGAAAAGCTAGAGCTAAATACCACCATAAGATCCAATTAAATGTCAAAATAAAATTTATGTTACCTATTCCCTTTATTTTAGCCTAAAATACCTGCATTTGGCACTTAGACACAAATATCAGTATGACACTTGAATACAGGTATATAAGAAAAAAATTCTTGGATTTTGACAGATATGATACTTCGACACATCTGCACTCAACACTTGCACCCAAGTCAATGTAATAAACAACAAGATACACCAAGGGAAAAGATCTCCCCATTTATAGAATTTAACACATTAGACTGAAAGGGAATGACTGCAACCAGGTTAGAGATGTCACTGGGCCATATAACCAGAATCGATCTATTATGGCTTTGGACCAAGTCATCTAGTTGAGCCTTTTCAAGATTGGTGTATGCTCTGCCAAGATCCAGCCCACTTACATACTAAACGTATAAAGTAATGTCAATTTAGTGAAGATCATAGCAGAATTAAGTCAATTACAGCCTCCAATAAAAGGTTCATTTCCACAAATATGTGTATAATCAAGTCAATGTGCTGGCTGGTTGGGTCGTTTCACGTGCTGCTCACCACAGTGGTGACTGTTTGTGGACATCTCTGGATGATTGCCTGTTAAGATCAAGGATAGATTGTACTCTGACTCTGCCTGGTGTAATTACACTCGATACAGTTGAGTTGTAAATTCATCAGGTTCACAAAAACAAAAAAAGAAAAAAGGAGGTTCATTTTTTAAGTCCCAAATCAAATTGCAATGGTTTTTGACCCCACTGAGTTGAATCAGGCACAGTGATTCATCTTCTCCTTGTGAACCATTAAATGTTAGTGATGTTCCAAGCCTCCTGTGCTTCCATCAGTCAAATTTCAGCATAAATAACTATCAGAGGTAGCATCTATTTTCAACAGATACATGCTCTAGAGGAACTACTTACCTGTACAAAGCCAACAGCCTAATTATTCCAAGAACATGCACCTTGCCTTGTAGCATCCATCAGACTAATAAACAACCATAACCTTCCACTTTAGTTTTCGTAAAACATACATAAGACACAATTTTTTTTAAATTCCAATTGCCTAATTTTTCAGGCTAAGGTTTACTATGTCTGATTACAAAATGAAATAAGATCTTCATAATACTGATGTACCCTTTCCACTTTTGCAGACTTTCAATTCACAAGCTCTAAATTACGAAAAGCCAACATCAGCTTTTAGAAGAACAATCTTATTCCAATCCTTCTCCTTATAAATGATCTGATCTTCAAAGGAATACTTTTTTAATTTACTCAGAAGATCCCCAATTGCACCCTTGCAAACATACACCCAAAAGCATCAGCATTAGATAGGAGACCAAGCATCAAGGTGCTTTCCAATCATGACAAGACCTGTTGGGATATACCGACCGACCCTTATATGCCGACTTATCCTCGGAACGGTCCGATCGACGCCCGACTCTACCCTCCGAGCGGACCGACGACTCCGACAATAACTGCCGACGATATCTGGCCGAAGGTATGCCAGCCGAACAGACCAATACTGTTTCCAACCGGCCGAACGACCGAACCCATATCACCGACTCACTGTCAGGGGTGACGGCCGACGTCCGACTTCCACAAGGCACCAGATAAGCCAACGGTATTTTCGAGTCGTCACCCGATGTCCCGGCAACCGAATACCGATATATAATCGGCCAGCCCGTCCAAACGCCGTACAACCGCTATGGGCTGTTATCCTGCTAAGGACACGCTGTACGACCGCCATAGGGCATTGTCCTGCCAAGGACATGGGTTAATTCTGATGACCTGACAACCCACGCCGATTTGACAACCCCCGACGATTTGACAACTCCCCAGTTGTCTGCACCATTAATGGCGGGACCATACCGCATTCTACTATAAAATGGGGTAAGGCAACAGTTTTGGTAAGCTCTCGAAAAACTCTCGAAAAGCTCTTAAGCCCTCAAGCTAGCTCTCTCTCGCTGAGCCCCTGGGTTTTTTCCACTGTTGCCTGGTCTCCTCTCTAATTTGGCCATCAGAGGGTCCCCGCCGGAGGCATCTCCGATCAGTGAGGACTTTTCTTGTAGGTGCGCATCTCCGACGATCGGACGACGAGGGGATCGGCCGCAACAAGACCTAAAAGCTTTAACCCCAAGATCATATAAGTTGCAGATGTATTTGCCTCCTGTCTTTGTCAGAATAAGCTATAGCCTAATTAGATATAAGCACCACTGTGAGGACATTTATCTCAACATCAGACAAAAACAGTCAGATCCTTGTCCTATGAATAAAATATACAGAAAGCTAATCCTCCTCAAGATTAACATCCACTAATGTCCTAACTCTCCATCTGTTCACAATACACAGGAATTAATGAATTACATCTAGAGATGTAGGTGTTCGTGTGAAATGACAAGTGAGGGGCCAAGGAAAAGGCACCGAAGGTGAGAGGGGAAGGAAGAATCCTTCATTCCAAGGAAATTACAAGGGGAAGATTCAGAACATATGTAACATATGTACCAGTCACACCTGCCTTAATCAATGGTTTACTCACTTCATCGAGATAATATAAAGAATATTTCAAGATGTAGAGGGCGCTAACTCAAAATCAACCTGGAAACAAATTCTCATACTAAGAAACTACAGCAGCAAGTAATAGATGAGAGCATTGGATTTAGCCCACAAGCCAGATGCGAAACCACATATATCATGGCATTTGCTACTCTATTAAATACTCACCGATGAATATTGAATACAATATGATATCTGTAGGATAAATGACATATTATTAACCCTTGATATATTATCTTAAATATTGTTTAGGATTCCAAATAAAGCACTCATAAGAGGATCATGGGCCAAGTCATTACAAATGCTGCTGTATTTCCATGAAAACATGGCCTATAGGCAATCATGCATCCTTTCACTTATTCACATCGTCACCTATTGGCATGTAACAAGAGAAACCTTCAAGTCATCCAATTAGAACTTGTTATGAGGGATTAGAGAGCAAGAGGTTTAGAAGAGTGAGCGAGGACTACCATGTACCACATTTATTCATTAGATAAAGAAGTTCAATGAATTTAGGAAAGACAATGAAGATGGTTAAATTGTTAATCAGCATTTCATTCTCTATTTTTGGGGGTGATTGACTAGCCATCAACTTTTTCTATTTGTGGCTTCCCTAAGAATTGTAAGAGCCAAAAGAAGAAAAGGTAATGCCTACTTCTGATCTAGATCAGCTGACAATAGAAGTTTATTAAAATAGTGAATTTAGAAGAAAATTGAGAAATAAAGCAACCATTAGGAGCAAATGTTTGCAATGAGGTGTGCCAAAAAGGTACCTTGAAGAATGAGGATCCCCATTTCCAGTTGCATGACTAAAAATCTGTCGTAATGCAAGGGGCAACATACCCGGATCTCTTGGACACCCAAACATCGTGTGAGTCTTTCCAGAACCAGTTGGCCCCATTGCAACCAAAAGAGCATTTTTTCCTTCCATTAAATCCAACACCAAAGGATTCATCACCTTCTCATAAACTTCTTGCTGCAAATACAAGTCCAATAACATGTGCCAAACATATACATAGAAGTAACAGAAATTATGAGTTAGAAATAAAATTTGCAATAATGATACAGAAATAACTGAAATGTTCAAACCAAGACTATATCCAAAACAAACATTTAAGGAGTTATCAAGGCTACATCTAAAACAATTTCTGAATATCATCGCTATACCGTCATTTTTATCCATAGCATGCTTTGACTCCCACATGAAAAATAATACATAAATGGGTATAAATCAAAACCAAGTTGGAGTATAACCAAATCAAATCAAATGTTGATCATAATTGGTCCAAATTGATCTTTTCTACACGTTCTTGATGCGAAAGAGATGAAGATTGTACGCAGGTAAGGAGAAGTACGGATATTGAGTGATTGGATGTGGTGTTGTTGCTTTAATTGATTTCAGTTATTGATAACAGCACATAGGGAATGGTGGTTCGCAGACTTCCTCATAGCCAATTTTGACCGTCATGTGGACAAAAAGTTATTTGTATATGCTCTTGAGAAGAATTCATCAACAACAAATTCCACGTACATGAATCAAGATCAGATCATAAGATGGTAGAGCCAAGAAGCATACCTGAAGAGAATCCTGTGGAAAGACAAAGGAGAAGCCATCGTACACCTCGCTTTTGGTGCGCTTCGAGTCTAGCAGCGAGGGCTGGGCCGATAGCGTGACCGAGTGCGAATCGTTTACCGCCAAGCAAGAACTCTTCTTCTTGCTCTTCCCGCCCTTGGGCGACGCGCATTTCCCTCGAGGCTTGGCTTTGCTGCCGCAGGGTTTCCGGCTGGGCCTGGGCCCGATCTCGAGTGGCCGGATCCGAAGGAATACCTTGAGGTTCTCGGAGGAGTCGGCAGATTTGGCTTCGGGGGATTTGGAGACTGGAGGAGGCATTTGGGGCGGATCGGGCTGTAGGATATCGTCAAGAGGGAAGGGGGTGATACCGCCGGCGGCAGATGATAAGGAGGAGGGACCCGGAGCGGTGGCGAGAGGGGTTTGTTTTGCCCGCCGGGGAGGGTTTCGCCGGACGGTGGTGGGGGGGCGAGGAGACGAGGCGGGGGGCAACTCCATGGCTCTCTCTCTCTCTCTCTCTCTCTGCGATGGGGATTTTCTTGGGTTCTGACTTCTGAGTATCCTTTTGGCTCCTCGTTTTTAAAGATTTAAGATGTGTGTGGGCGGGAGTCGGGAGAAAAGTGCGTAAGGTTATCTTTACGGGACCATCGGTTTACCGCTTGACCAGCTGTATCCACCGCCTCAGTGAACTGGATAACCCGAACCTGGTCATGCTACGGGTCGAGGTGGGTGCATGAATTGGGGGTACCACTTGAGCAGGGTTGGAGTTGGACCCAAGCGAGACCAACTGGTGAATTTTGCCAGTCCAATCCAGATTATGAACCCAACCTACAACTTAAATTTGGTCCCAAACTTTCCCTTTTGTTTATTATGAACACGAATGTATGTGGAACATATCATGTATACAAGTCTAGCAAAGTATTGATGTTGCAGCTTCCCTTTGAACACTTTCTAGTTTTTCGTTTGCATGGTGGGCATCCCACAATCATCCTTTGAAAAAAAATGATGCCAATGGTAGAAGAAGTAGCTATTAGCTTTACCTACTCCATATCTGAGCTAGATTTCGTTGCAGCCAAACTGAATATTAACAAGCAAATCTCAATTTTGGTTCATTATGGATTTGCCAAATTATTAGTTGTGTACACATAATGAGCAGCACGAAGCAGTCCTAATAAAAAGTAAATAATTCTCAATGCTATTTTTTTCTAGCTTTAAGTTAACTTCAAGTTCGAACACACTCCATCTAGTCAAGCTTGGCTAAAAAAAATAAACACTCATACAGTCACATATTTAGTCTTATATCAGTTTTTCATTAGATAAATTTTGGATGTTTATATAGAACCAAGAAACCTAGATAATACTTTCCATTTAGCCTTTTGGGTAAAGATCTTTATTGTTACAAATAATATCACAACAAATCTAACCTATAGCCATGTGGACTAAGGGATGCTATAGTATAAATCTATTTGGATTTACCAAAGTTGATCATGATATGAATCTTGGATACTTATACAAAATAAAGAAACCTAAACAATACCTTATAGCTAGTTTTTATAGGTGAGATCCTAGATTGTTGTAAGTATATTGAAAGCGATCAAATGGCTAAAATTATTAAGTGCCCCTCAATTTAACAATAAGATGGCATCATCATATTGTTATAGTTTTAGTAGATAGGCTTTGGTTTTAGATTGTTCAATGATTCCATTCAAGTTAGGCCTTGAAGTTCATACTTGAGCTAGCTATGGATGATGCAGCATATTTTTCAACATAAAAAAATATAAAAAAAGATCCTAGTGATATTATTATTTACACGATATCGAGATCAATGGTGATCTAAAAGATGATACCATAAGGAATGTGCAGGCCAAATGAACATATAGTATGGACCAAGGGAGGTAAGAGTTATTAGTCTATGATAGATCTTAGTGGAGTAAAGTCTAAGGATGATCATTACATCCGTATTCCCATTATTCATAATATGGGAGTAAAGCAGTTACATTTATTTTTCTACTACCTACGACATAAGAGAAGGCATAGTACTGCCTATCATATATGGCAATGGCGAGCTATATGGTAAATAATGATAAGGATAAATATCCACAATGAGTAATGACACTCATTTTATCGATCATGAGTAGCCATTTATAAATATCAAATTATAGCATTGAAAAAAAAAAGAAAAAGATATTTCAACATCTAATATATCAATGTACTTACATTATCTTGGCTTTACTTTAATGACCAGTAAGATTTTACCTTAAGGTTTAAGAGTAATATTAACTTAAACCTCTCCCACCATAGTCTAGGCTAAAGCATATCCTAAATTTCTTTTCTCAAACAGTAGTATGATAACGACAAATGCTTTTGAAAGTCAAGACACATAGATCCAAGCTACTCCCATATCTTCCTTTCTTCCGTATGCTCTAACGCATGCGGTGTACCCAATGCATCTACCCATGCTATTGATTTATCAAATAAGTTTTTTGACATGTCCATCCCAAAACAGCGAGGAAAGCGTTATGCCAGACAATTACACACCCTTCTGCGAGATAATGGTACATCAGTTGCCTACCGCACAAGGTCTCAAAACCTGAAACCTTATAACCCACAACTATGGAGAGGCCTAACCACAGAATAGGATTCCCAAGAGAACACTAGTCCATAGGCTTGCCTGAATATCGTGTTCAATTTCCAAGTCATCCAAATTAAAAACCGTAGAACAATTAGTAGCTTCTACTGTAGACACCAAAACAATGAGCACCTTCTCTAGAGAACTTAGGTAGACAGACAAAATGACAGATTGTTCTACGATCTAAAATAGAGAAACTGTTCCCCACACAACAGGCGGCGCTTCTTTAGGAAACCATACAATGATGCAAACATTTACCCTGAAAGAGGAAATAGATGAGGAAATTCCCAACAGCCATAATCAAAACGTCTCCTCTCCTACGTGCAGACTTAATTACTTGCACATAGTCATTTCTTTTGAAGGTAGGAAGAAACTTTTTTTTGGAATCCCCGTCTTATAATAATGATCCCCAGGAGTTTAACAAAAAAAATAAGGGATCAACAGGAGTTAAGATAACGATCATTAAGGCTTGTGTCGTGCCAAATTTGCCATACTTTTCTAACCAATAATACTGTAGCAAACATGATTACGTAAGGACGGCAACATGATGTATGACTCTTCCTCAAATGAAGCTGGGGTAGAATTAAATAATCATGATAGAGATGAAAGGGTGTACGATACGTATGAATATTTTTTTGCACATAATATGTTTGAGCTCTCCAGGTTTAAGTAACGCCGAGATTCCTCCAGTCTTCTAATGTTCACAACTTCTTAACCACTAACACGAAAACGGGTAAGATGACCTTAGGCTTATTAAAATCTTTTGAGGAGAGGGGTTTGAAATGTTAAAAACTGGCCCCAAGCGGAGTCCTGATGAGTACCTGTGAGGTTAAGTTACAAGTCAGTACATAACCGATGAAACACAATACACAAGTTGGAAAAAAAACGAGTGATCCAGCAACCGGCTGAATAAAATCCAGCCGATACAATTCCAATCAGCTAATTTATGGATGCTTTATTTTAACGGATGGTTGTTTGCCTAAACAAATCCATGATTTAAATTATCTTTTATTTTTTGATAGAATAAGAAAATCAAAAACAATAGAACAAGAAAAGAAATGAAGTACAAAAGCTATCAGAGTTCCCAAGATAAAGGTCATCCCGGGAATTTCCATGCAAAATCAAAACTAGAAGGCGGAATAGAGGAGCTATCAAAAGAAATGGACTGATGTTTGGAAGCTAGCCAATCCACTTGCGCCATTCCCTTCTCTAAACACATGTTGGGCCACAAAATGATCCAGCAATGAACGGAGATGTATGGTATTAGGTAAAAGAGGAACCATCCAATTGATTACTATCATTAAATCTTCTTCTAGGATCACTTGCCTATAGCCCAATGAAAGAATCACCATCGAAAGACCCTCCCAAGCTACTCGAAGTTTCATACCAACCACTAAATTGGCCTCAAAAGACTTTGCACCCGCTGCTATAACTCGTGTGAAATGATCACGAATAATGAATCTCATGTAGCCTTGAAAATTGCATAAAGGACCATCAAAATTAATATGCACCCATCCAAGAGGAGGAGGAGTCCATCTAACTGGCAAAAACAACGAGGGTGAGGAGCTTCTAGAGCTGCAAACTTTCCAGTGCCTCGGACAAGGATTGGAAAAATTCAAGGTTTCATTGAATCCTAAGGCCGGGCGAATAATAGATTTAGAAATAAATTGTGATTAAGTTTCAGCACGGGGAAAAGTTTCAACTTGAATAACATAAAATGGTCTTCATCACTGGTAAACCACTATTAGTCAAAAATTGAAGCAGGGAAGAAATGAAATTAGAGGGAAACACATGATGGCATTGCAAGGAAATAATTTTTCAAGTTTGTCTGGCTATTGGATAAGCACATAATGTATGGTCAATGTCTTCATTCTTAGAGCAAACATCACATGTCAGATTAAAATCATCTAGCAGACCGACCCCTACAAACAAGAATTTCTTTACAAGGTAATCTACTGCAACCTACCTTACACCAAAAAATAGAAAACTCATAAGGCAACCTCAAGCTTCCAAATTGCTGCAAATGTATTCATACAAGAAACCTTAGTGGCAATGCTATTAGATAACATCTTGAAAATATCAGAGACCTTAACAGCGGTGCTGCTAGAAGGATACCACACTCTTACATAATCTTTGGAAGGGCAATAGATTTGATTCGCTTCACCACATCATGTGGAAAAATCTCCAATAACAAAATATGATTCCATGAGCTATTTTGTGACAGGAGATAAGAGAGTTTTGCATTTCAAAAAAAAAAAAATCAATATTTATAGCAATCAGCCACTAAATCAAAGGCATAGATCCTAACCAAAAATCATTCAAAACATCAATATTAGTACTATTGTATTACTAGACAAGTATTAACTGTCTATTGTATGTTCTTATCCTCCCCCTGCCTCCCTTGTACTGTTCATTGTGGCTTCCGTAGCTATGCTGCTTTCCTTTCGATTTTTGCATTTTTAAGAAAAATGATTTTTCCCTTTTTTCCGCAAGAGTCATGATTTTTTTGACTTCATTTTTTATTTTTAAAAATAAAATTTATTATAACAACATATAAAAAATATTAAATTTTGTTAATATTTTTGACATAAAATAATTTTTGTTGCTGATGTTCATACAAATAAAATAAATTTTTGATGTATTACTTTTCATTACAACAAAAGATAATGCCTTGTGGTGGGAGTGCCATCTGTTTTTTCATAAAATGATGGCGGAAGCTAGTCATGTCAAAAAGCACTCCTTAAGATTCAGATACAAAACCTCCTTTTCAATGGAAGGCTAGGGAGTTGCAATCTATAGGCTTTAGTCCTCTCTGCTGGTGTTGTCAAAATTAGAGATAAGCATGATTCGATTTGAACTAATTTCATATGCAAATATAAGTCGAATCAGCTCTAAATAATTTGGCATTGTTAGAAATCAAATCAAACTAATAGAAGATTGAAACTAAACCAAACCAACATAGTTTAAACGGTCTGATTTATTTTGATTTATTGATTTTTTTTAATAATTCATTAAGACTTATTTTTTTTCCACATAAGAGTATCATCAAGAGAATTTATCAAATAAAATGATTTAAATTGATATAAGATATTACCACTCAATAAAATGAAATTCTTAAACAAACAACATCATTAAAGATTAAGATAAAAATCTTCAATACATTACAATAAAAATAGACAATCCAGTAAGTAAGTAAGTCACTTAAACTTTAAAGCTAATCAACACAAAACCAAATTGATAAACAACACCATAAATCCAGAATGATTTTCTAATACATTAATACTCCAACATAAATAATACCCTAATCAAAATGACGTTATTTTATTAAGGCCGGTCCAGTTTGATTTGAGAATAGTTTTATTTACTGATAAATCTGAATCAATCTAAATTTATTTTTTATATATTAAAAATTAATAAAATTAAATTAAATTAAATTAAATTTTAAATCAAATCAAATTTATGATTTAATTCAATTTCATCGATTTGGTTGGTTCTGAAACGATTTCTGCACACCCCTGGTCAAAACTTCAAAACCACTAGCAGCCGCTGCGGTGTGGTGCTGTTGTTTCTTAAATCTATGAGTCTTAGTCGAGAGGAAGCGGTTTTACGGGTCAACCCGTCCGATTAACCACCTTCCTTGCTCGAGCAGAAAATCTAGCTGAGGTTCTGATTGCAGGACCACACATAGACAGTCTCTCCAGAGAAGACTTGACTTAGCCAAGGAAGGTAAGCGAAAAGAACCCTGTTCCTACTCCCGTACTCCTCTTCACATGATCTTGGGCTTATCGTCCAAACTATGCTTTCCTCGCTAGAAAATGGAAATAGAACTACGTAATCCTTTTCTACTCCTCCAATGAGAGAGTCCATAAACCATCCATAACAAGCAAGTTAATCTGGTATATGTCCCATCACTGTTGTTCTCTCCAGGCAACCCCAATTTTACGCTTAGTTTTCATGTGGACAATAAATGGTGTGCCCCACATCTGCACGACTACACCTTATCATCCTTTCGTAATGGGCAATGAAGTGTGGCACGAGGCGGTTGGCCTAGCTGGTCCGAGGGAAGAGGCGCACGCTTCAGAACTCAGAAACGGAACTCTAACAAGGAAAAGGGCAAGAAGGGAGGGTCTCAAGGCCCTATAGTACTTTGGAGTGCAGGACTCAAAGGGTGTTTGATGATGGAATAAATGTGGGATATCTTTGCCAGGCACCCAAAAACAATATGGCATATGGTGTGGAAATATAAGTGGACGGGTTGGTAAAAAGTTATTTTATCAAATAAATACCATGGAATATAGGCTTTCCTGATTTATTCCATATAATCACCATTTTGATCTTATCAACTTGATAAATGTTCAAAAATTGAGAAAGTATTATTTTTTGAGATAAAATCATCAATATGCATTGAATACTCATTATTTTTTTTGTACTTATCCATCCAATCAATGTTAAGAGGTTCTATTCCATAAAAATAGACCTATCCCAAGGCAATATAAGGATATCCTTGCCAAGACTCATTAATTCTGTAACCTATCTTTGAGTATTGTTTGATTTGCGGAGAGAATTTTTTTTATCAAAATATTCTTTTAAGAAAGTTAATATCCAGATATATGATATTCAAAAAAATATTTTTTATTTGATTAATCATAAAAAAATAATATAATTTAGAGTGGTTTATTTAGTTAAGTATTTATTTTCTTAAGAAGATCGGATAAATATTTGCTATGCATTCAATAAAAAAGAAAGATTTTGCCTCATTCAATCTAAAATTTTATGAATATTTTTTTTTAAAAAAAATTAATTTTTAATTGATAAAAAAATAATTTTTTTATATCCTCTATTAATTTTTTTTTCTATGAAATAAAGTTTTTGAGAAAAAAAAAAATAAAATTTGATGAAAAAATTGCTACCAACCACCCACGAAAGAAAGAATGTTAATATTACTTGGTCAGCTCCTATGAGGAGCGGCTGTGTCTGCATTTAGACAGAATATTTGGCAACAATCCAAGCTTGTCATTTTGTGCCCTAAATAATGTTAGCTGGAAAATTATGTTTAAGGATCATAAATTGCTTTAGCTCCTCATGTGGTACATATTGCAGTGACATGGATATCTACATATATCTTAATTTTGGCATCCACAACTGAACCATTTTGATAGAAACAACAAAAGGATGTTGGCTACATAATAGAAGCAGTCTCCTCTAAGATACTTCGAACTCTTTGCTCTTGATGAAAGCCAATTTAAATCGAGACCTCTTGCACAACCACCAAAACATTTTACTGCCATATTGAATTTACACACACATCTAACCTGTTGGGATATACCGACTGACCCCCATACGCCGATTTATCCCGATGGACGACTCCAACGGATGACTCCGACGGACGACGACCGACAGACGACCTCAACGGACGACTCTGATGGACGACGACTGACAGACGACCCCGACGGACGATTCCGACGGACGATTCCGACGGACGACTCCGACGGACGACCGACGGACGACTCCGATGGACGATCTCGACGGACGACTTTGACAAATGATCCCGACCGACGACCGACGGACGACTCCAACGGACGATCCCGACGGACGACTCCGACAGACGACCCCCACGGACGACTTCGACGTACGACTCCGACGGATGACTCCGACGGACGACCGACAGACGACTCCGACGGACGACCCCGACGGACGACTCCAACAGACGACCCCGACAGACCCCGACGGACGACGACCAACAGACGATCCCGACGGACGACTCCGACAAACGACCGACGGACGACCCCGACGGACCCCGACGGACGACGACCGACAGACGACCCCGACGGACGACTCTGACGGACGACTCCGACGGACGACTCCGACCGACGACCGACGGACGACTCCGACAGACGACCCCGATAGACGACCTCGACGGACGACCCCGACGGTCGGCACCGACAATGACTACCGATAATGGCTGTCGACAGTATCCGGCCGAAGGTATGTCGGTCGAACAGACCCATACTGTTCTTGGCCAGCCTAGCGGTCGAACCCAAATCACCAACTCACTGTCGGGGGTGGCAGCCGATGTCCGACTTCCACAAGGCACCAGATCAGCCGACGGTGTTTTCGAGTCACCATCCGACGTCCCGGCAGCCGAATACCGACATATAGTCGGCCAGCCCGTCCAAATGCCGTACAACCGCTATGGGCAGTTATCCTGTCAAGGACATGTGGCATGACCGCCCTGGGGCATTGTCCTGCCAAGGACATAGATTAATCCCAGTGACTTGACAGCCCACGGCGACTTGACAGCTCCCGACGATTTGATAACTCCTCAGTCGTCTGCACCATTAATAGCCGGACCATACCGCGTTCTACTATAAAACGGAGTAAGGCAACAGTATTGGAGAGGTTCTGAGGTCTAAGTTCCCTAAGCTCTTGAGTTCTCTTTCTCTCTCTCCCGCTGAGTCCCTGATTTTCCACTGTTGTCTAGTCTCCTCTCTAACTTGACCGTCGGAGGATCCCCGCTGGAGGCATCTCCGGTCTGCGTGGATTTTTTTTGCAGGTGCGCGACACCGACGATCGAACGATGGGGGGAGGGGGGGATTGGCCGCAACATAACCATATTTTGCGAAATTGATTAGGTATTTATTTATGGTGGCTCATCAACCCGATGATACCATGTTGTCATTGACGTCCATCATAATCGTCTCATAAAACTGTATCCCGAGTGAAATGGGATTTTTGAGGCATTTTTTTGATGGTTCAGAAAAATCAAACTGCATCAAATAAAGTTCTGACAAAAAATATCTAGCATTTAGCATGAAGTTCCTAAGCTGAGAGGTGATTCAAGTATTCGCTCCAATTTAATGGGCTGGGTAGTATTGTTCAATTTTACAGCCGGATGTATTTCAAGCACTTGAATCATTTCCCGTTTAGCCCACGTCATTTGTGCGTGCAGCATTATGTCATGTGCTATGCATAGTAAGTAGGTGAAAAAGAGCCGAAACTACTTGGGCCGTCTTATTTACGTCATATATCCTAAACATTGAAATATCAATCATTTACCAGGTATGCCTCATTCTCTACCAATTTGCGTCACAGGTTATTCGAAGATTTATTCGTGACAAGAGCTTCCTATCTGGCAAGTAAATATTCATTGTAATAGTGATATCACATCAAATTTATCATAATTCAATAAAAATATTTACATTTTATAGATTGCTATATATTTTACTAGTTCTTATAAAATAAAGCTTTTGAGAAAAAAAAAAATAAAATTTGATGAAAAAATTGCTACCAACCACCCTCGAAAGAAAAAATGTTAATATTACTTGGTCAGCTCCTGTGAGGTGCGGCTGTGTCTGCATTTAGACAGAATATTGGGCAACAATCCAAGCTTGTCATTTTGTGCCCTAAATAATGTTAGCTGGAAAATTATGTTTAAGGGTCATAAATTGCTTTAGCTCCTCATGTGGTACATGTTGCAGTGACATGGATATCTACATACATCTTAATTTTGATATCCACAACTGAACCATTTTGATAGAAACAGCAAAAGGATGTTGGCTACACAATAGAAGCAGTCCCCTCCAAGACACTTCGAACTCTTTGCTCGATGAAAGCCAATTTAGATCGAGACCTCTTGCACAACCACCAAAACATTTTACTGCCATACTGAATTTACACACAGATCTAACCATATCTTGCGAAATTGATTAGGTATTTATTTATGGTGGCTCATCAACCCGGTGATACCACGTTGTCATCGACGTCCATCATAATCATCTCATAAAACTGTATCCCGAGTGAAATGGGATTTTTGAGGCACTTTTTTGATGGTTCAAAAAAATCAAACTGCATCAAATAAAGTTCTAACAAAAAATATCTAGCATTTAGCATGAAGTTCCTAAGCTGAGAGGTGATTCAAGTATTCGCTCCAATTTAATGGGCTGGGTAGTATTGTTCAATTTTACAGCCGGATGTATTTCAAGCACTTGAATCATTTCCCGTTTAGCCCACGTCATTTGTGCGTGCAGCATTATGTCATGTGCTATGCATAGTAAGTAGGTGAAAAAGAGCCGAAACTACTTGGGCCATCTTATTTACGTCATATATGCTAAACATGGAAGTATCAATCATTTACCAGGTATGCCTCGTTCTCTACCAATTTGCGTCACAGGTTATTCGAAGACTTATTCGTGACGAGAGCTTCCTATCTGGCAAGTAAATATTCATTGCAATAGTGATATCACATCAAATTTATCACAATTCAATAAAAATACTTGCATTTTATAGATTGCTATATATTTTACTAGTTCCTATAAAATAAAGTTTTTGAGAAAGAAAAAAATAAAATTTGATGAAAAAATTGCTACCAACCACCCACGAAAGAAAGAATGTTAATATTACTTGGTCAGCTCCTGTGAGGTGCGGCTGTGTCTGCATTTAGACAGAATATTGGGCAACAATCCAAGCTTGTCATTTTGTGCCCTAAATAATGTTAATCGGAAAATTATGTTTAAGGGTCATAAATTGCTTTAGCTCCTCATGTGGTACATGTTGCAGTGACATGGATATCTACATACATCTTAATTTTGATATCCACAACTGAACCATTTTGATAGAAACAGCAAAAGGATGTTGGCTACACAATATAAGCAGTCCCCTCCAAGACACTTCGAACTCTTTGCTCTTGATGAAAGCCAATTTAGATCGAGACCTCTTGCATAACCACCAAAATATTTTACTGCCATACTGAATTTACACACAGATCTAACCATATCTTGCAAAATTGATTAGGTATTTATTTATGGTGGCTCATCAACCTGGTGATACCATGTTGTCATCGACGTCCATCATAATCATCTCATAAAACTGTATCCGGAGTGAAATGGGATTTTTGAGGCACTTTTTTGATGGTTCAAAAAAATCAAACTGCATCAAATAAAGTTCTTACAAAAAAATAACTAGCATTTAGCATGAAGTTCTTAAGCTGAGAGGTGATTCAAGTATTCGCTCCAATTTAATGGGCTGGGTGGTATTGTTCAATTTTGCAGCCGGATGTATTTCAAGCACTTGAATCATTTTCCGTTTAGCCCACGTCATTTGTGCGTGCAGCATTATGTCATGTGCTATGCATAGCAAGTAGGTGAAAAAGAGCCGAAACTACTTGGGCCATCTTATTTACGTCATATATCCTAAACATTGAAATATCAATCATTTATCAGGTATGCCTCATTCTCTACCAATTTGCGTCAAAGGTTATCCGAAGACTTATTCGTGACAAGCGCTTCCTATCTAGCAAGTAAATATTTATTGCAATAGTGATATCATATCAAATTTATCACAATCCAATAAAAATATTTGTATTTTATCGATTGCTGTATATTTCACCAGTTCCTATGATGATATCCTACATTGTTCTATCAATTTTTGATTTTTGATTAGCTTATTACAAATTTGACGTGATATCACCGTGGCAACGAATATTTACTCCTATCTAGCTCTCCTAAAAAGAGATTTCACTTGGAACCATGTCCTAAATCCGACTCAAAATAGGAGCTAAACTCATCAGCTGCAAAAAGATGGGTTTGTCTTATAATATTGATCTACGGCAATGTAGCCTATAATTGGACTTGGACTTGATGGAATTACTAGATCCGCAAATCATAGATAAAAAAAGGAAATTTAATCTAATCCCATGTTTGATTGCCATTTTAATATTCGTCCTGATGGAAGAGGCGGCTAAAAGCCATCTAATTTTACTAGAAAGAATATGCTGATGCAAGAGCAGAAGATGATGCCGAAATTTTGCTTATTGAAATGAAGGAAAAAGAAAACAAAACAAATTCAGAATCAAAGTATGGGAGCTCAATGGTGAGATGAGACAAAGTAATCAAGAGGACCATTAGGCTCAATGTGAATCATTTGACCACTATGAATGGAATTAGACATCCGTTTCAAAAAGGACCACCAAACTTGATGCATTCTCTCTGATAGGATCACAAAGCCCCACTGGATGAAGGGGTTGCCAATTTAGTTTTAATAATTCCGTGGTTACCATCTTGTGTTTCTTACCGTGAACCCAGTAATAACATCTATTTTACACCCATCTTTTTCTGTTCTATTAGCAATTATTTTGTTGTGTACATGCTTTTACTTGGCCAAGGATTAAACATAAATTGGAGATCAAAATCAAGAGCAGAAATAAAATTTTCAATGACCTGGTATCAAATATAACATGGCAGCTCCACCAATTTAAGGCCTGGTTCAGGCCGTCTGAACATCCCAGTAGCAGTGTTGTTCAAACCAATGAAAGAGCTCCTGAGAGGGCCTGTTGTTGGTGGGAGAATGAACTAATTTTATCGTTTGGTTTGAAAGGAGAAGTTTTAAATCTCTGTGGCCAGCAAAACGAAATGTTGATATGCATTTTCTCATTTAATATTTCCTTAGAGTCAACCATGTGAAGACAGATCGATGGACCATTGAAACTTCTGCCCACCTAACCCATTCAGAAAGGAATAAGAGGACCATATAGATATAAATTTCATATTAATTTTTAAATAGCAAAGATTGGACTGAAGAGATAAACCTTACCTTCATTATGCTGGTCAGCACCGAGACGTTGTTGAAACGTATAGCTGGGCAGGGACTCTCTTCCTAGAACTTTTTTTTTTTTTTTTTTTTGAGAAATACTCAATCTCAAAAGGAAAAAAAAAAATTGGACAACAGTCTCGAGGTTTCGTCTACGGATGGTTCCCCTTTTGTCGTGTTTGATGACTTCATTCACAAATTGAGTTGTTAGACTATGGAAGGATAACTTGGTATAAGTTATTGGCAACTAGAAGTTATCATGATGCCGTGTCATGCATGTGGAGGAAGTGGGACAAACTGACAGTACTTATCATCATGCTGTGTCATACATCTGGAGGAAGAGGCGGTGGCAGTTACGAGGTAGGAGAAAGTTATATTTTTCAGCTTCTGCATGATTTTAAAAATTGCGCACCTCAATTGTCAAATCCTAAAGCTGATCATGCAAATATAAAATGATGAGGTGCTGAGTCACTTCGCCATTTTTTTTCTTAGTTTGTATGGTAAACATGCGACACATTCATGGATAATTGATGTATTACGACATCCACTAAATTAAGATAAAAGTACATAGATAATGCTCCATAGTTGTTATGAGAGAGAACTAATGCAGAAAATATTAACGGTATATAAAACAGACATATACAATAAGTACAAAAAGTACTTAATTCTGAAAGAAAAATTACATGATAGCCTATGCCTATGAAATTTTTGATTGGATTTGGTGGCTAAAAAGACCTATTGTTTGCTCTTCTAAAGGATCATCTGATTCAATTTTTTTTTTGATAAAAAAATAAAAATTATTTGATGTGCAATTATACTGATGCATGCCATCAATTAACAACACTTGTTGGTGTAGGTTTCATTCATCACATTCTTATCTTAGTAGTTGGCTCACAACAATATATCTCGGTGGCATGATGCTATAGTTTTTTGATAAACACATCTTATTTAAATAAGTTAATGCACATTTAAGGGATCAGTGAATTCAGAACTATTGTTTGGATAGGTCAACTTAAATTTAAGAGAAAAATAAAGACAATAAATCGTAATGAACCCGTGAGCAGCCCGTCAGCAGCCCACCAAACCCCATAACTCATACTAACTAAGAAACACATTGGTTTCAGAACCAATCATGTCATAAGTGCGAATTCTCATCCAAGGATACCGCTTTATAAGGCATACGTGCGCAAGAGAATTCCTTTGTGCACTGCCCGCGGTATACGAAATTTGACTTGGAGCACAGCACTTCGCTCTGCTGAGCTAAATAGTTATTATTTTTTAATATATATTTAATATTTAATATTTTATTTTTTATTTAAAATTTTAAATAATAAAAATATTTATTTTTTTAAAAAATTATGATATTTTATATCGATATCATGACATCTTGCATTGAAATTATAATTTTTTGTTTAATATATCATAATTTTTTCAGAAGATATCATAAAAAGAAAAAGATATTTTCGTCAAAATATCTTTACATCATTTTTTCAATGATAAAAATATTTTTTCTCTTTATGATATTCTATAAAAAAATTATGATATTCTATGCAGAAAGTCATAATTTCAATGCACAATACCATAATATCAATATACGATGTTATAATTTTTCAGAAGAGAAGAGATATTTTCGTTGTTCAAAATTTTAAACAAAAAAATAAAATTATAAATATTAAATAAATATTAAATATATATTAAAAAATAATAACTACGTAGTCTAAATGGAAATTTTGTATGCCACAGACGGATACAAAAAAATTTTCCTTGTGTACAATATTATATATTTAAACAATGAAGTAGAGGATATTCTGGTCCGCTGTTAGGCCGTCTGCCTTCGCGGAAATCCAGTTATCCTGAGGGCCCCAACACTTCCTGATAGAGGACAAGTTAACATTAAGCATTGACGCAACACCGGATGAGGCTACGTATAGAACATGATTTATTTTTGATTAGTAACAAGAAATTAACATAATGAGAAAATTATATATTAACTATCATTTTGAATCTTTGGATCAAGTTCTCGTAAGGGTCCCCACCCAGCCAAAGGTGAAACCATTTGTTCATCTTTGACATCACATCGAATAAAGAGCAACGTTATGGCACACGTGTTCTGCTTCAGTATAGTGCCCAATATTTTTTGTGGTTGGGTTGGGGTAACGTTATGTTTGTCCCAAAGATGGTGCAATTGGTAGCAACACTTTGTTCAGATATTTGTCTCATCCTTCCTGTTGGGAGACTGGTTACCTAACCCTCTAACCATCGGCTTTCCTCCTCTCACCTTCTTGCATGTCCATAAGCCTACATGAATTGAATGAGATAGGCCCCAAACCGTCCACCAGAAAGACCTTAGAAAGACCAAAAGGATGACAAGGTTTTTTAATATCTTTTTCCCTTATCATAAATTAATGTTAAATAACCTGTAAAATATTTATGAAACTTGATAGCGAGAACAGGATTGAGAGAAATCCATGCCGTTTCTTTTATAAAAAGATCATAACTAAACAATAAAAATGTAGTATTGTGTTCCAACAATTCTACAAAAAGAGAAGAAGAACAGGATTTATCATATAATCCTTTTCTTTTTTTCATTTCAATGCTCCATCTCAACAATGCTAGGAGAATAATTTTTTTTTTTTGATGCAAGGAGTTAGGGAAGACCAAATTCATGGAGCATTATATCAAGTAATATAGGAGTTACAGTAGTCGTTGCTGTGTATGTAGTTAATATAGGAGACTAATTAGTAAGCATTTCATTTCATCTCGACGGTTCTATAGTCTAAGACTCCCAGTAAGGAGCCCAAGAAAGCTATTACACTTGCACTCCTGGCTCTTCTGCAGCCCCAAGCTCATGCAGTTGGAACAAAGTCTCCTCTCCTCCTCGATGGGCTGAACTGCTTCTTGGAACGGAGGGCTTATAGACAGCTCTAAATTTAGATCCAGGTGCTTGTATTGCTGCCAAGATGACGACTCCTCGCTGCTGCTGCTAGACATCTCTTCCTCGCGCCGAAGAATTCCCACACCCTTCTTCTCTCTCTCCGCAAAAGTGATGGTGAAGTCCGAAAGAGGTGCATGGATCGGACGGTGCGTGGCGGGGTCAATTCCCCGATTCAACAGCTTCCTTCTAATGTGTGTGTTCCAATAGTTCTTTATCTCGTTGTCCGTCCTCCCTGGCAACCTTCCTGCTATGAGAGACCATCTGTGGGAAATTTTAAAAGAAGTTAATTAGCTTAGATGACATCAGAGTTAATGCTAATATATAAATAAATCGAGTTTCTAAATTTTGTAATAATAAGATGGACGTCGTTGCCTTCCCCTGTGTGATTATAAGAATATCTTTCCTAAATTAAATCTATCTGCATGCCTTGCGATGGTAGGCTTGGCAGACCCGTGCGTACCGGCCAGTGCATACAGAATTCAAATGGTTCAAGGAATACGAAAACCAAAGTGAGCTATTCTCAAGGCCCAAAAGCATGCAACCCAAACAACCATGAACCAAGGTCGTACGCATAGCACAAATTATACAAATCAAAAGAACTCGTTTCCAACCCCAAGATGAGTGAAGGGGCCCATCGCCAATAGCAGTACTCCTTGGAAGGTGTTCCTCCTTACACTATTACGAGTTTTAGGATTGCTTACTTGTTGCCAAGGAGGCTATGGAGCTTGATGATGAGCTCGTCCTCTTCCTTGGTGAAGTTGCCACGCTTGAGATCGGGGCGCAGGTAGTTTATCCAGCGGAGGCGGCAGCTCTTGCCGCAACGAAGCAAGCCGGCGGCCTTGGGGAGAGAGCGCCAGCATCCCTCGCCATGGGTACGGATGTAGGCGATCAGACGGTCATCTTCCTCCTTGGTCCATGCTCCCTTGTTGGTGTGAGCTTTCTCGCAGCATGGAGACCTTCCCATGGCGTCTGTGGTTAATTAATCTCCTCCTTTCTCGACCGTTTCCTCTTCCTGGGTGGTGGGAGTGGGGATATATATATATATATATATATATATATGGCGTTTGACTTGGACACGAGGAGGAGGGGTGGTTTTTTTTTTTTTTTTTTTTTTTTTTTTTTAAATATATATTCTAGACGCGAGTCACGCGGGTTGGTGAGAAAAATGTTGCGGGAGAGAGTGGATTGGAGGCTTCCCTCTTCCCCTATGCCATGCCATCAACATCATCCCACACATGATGTTGCTTCGCCGATTTAGAAAGGCATAAACATTGCGGTGTGTCCAACCAAAAACAGTAATATAGAAAAGCGTAGCGGCATGGGACCTCAGTAGGTGTGAGCCAAAGCCTAAAGTTGGCATCAAACTATGGCATGACAACGGCCTGATTAAGGTCGGCCTGTTGTATATATAGCAAACTAAACTTTTCATTTCTTACCAAAAAAAAAAAAGGAAAAAGAAAGCTTCTCATTACATTTATTATCATATAGTTTATGCATAACTCGTCTTTGATAAATCTAAGGTATTGAAGTAAACATGAATAGATACCTTGATCGGTGGAAATCAGAAAATAAAATATTAAAAATTTGAATAAAAAGATTAGTCGAAGAAATCCATTGCGTTGATCCATATGGTTAACCATGTAAGATACCTTTCAGTCAACAGCATTATTAATCTCTTTGTAAATATATGGGATGTCACTAGAGAGCAATTAACGAACGCATCATTCTCCAACAATTTTATAATATTAGGTCCAGTCCACCATCAACAAGAGATGGAGTTATCCTCTAAACCAATTTGTGAAGCCCCCAATGCGTGTAGGATGGTGATTGCCTTGCTTATGAAGCTGTCTTATAATATTCTTGAGGTAAGGCTAGATCACTGAGAGACATCCATTGCTCATAGATATATAATTCCTTTCCAGAACATGTGTATTCTTCAGTGCTTCACATGTTTACAATGACATGAATAAGATAGTGGACTGGATGGTATCTTATAATGTTGCATATCATCTTGGTAGAACATTATGGACGGACTATAATACTAAATCTTCCTTTTTCTTGTATATTATTTGTTTTTTGATATGTTCAGCTGCCCTCAAATTAGATGGACCTAATCCATCTATTTTTAGCGAAAAAAAAGATAGAAAAAAAAAAACAGTAAGAAACATCAGCCAATGATGTTTTTAATGCAAATATACTTTTGTTCCAGATGTTATAAGACCTCCAAATCAAAAGGAAACAGGATTTTTTGGTAATCCTGGACCATTGATAGCAGTGGTCTTAAAGTGAACCCCTCCATTTTCCATACCAAAAAATCTTGATCGAGTCTCACAATGTGAACCCCTCCATTTTCCACACCAAAAATCTTGTTCGAGTCTCTGTCCCACTTGCGCAATCAATGGCGCGGGCCCATTGCCACCTTGGGTGGTTGCTTAACCCTGGACCGGCGGTTAGGTACAGTCAAGAGAAACGTCCAAAACCATCCCTAACAATTGCACATCCATGATCGAGACTATACAACCCATCCATGATGTGGAGGATTCATGCCAAATCATCATTTACCAAATCATACCAACATTACGTTAGATAGTTATCTAATCCCCATGTTTGTGCTATAAAAAAGTACATGGTTACATATTGCTAAAAGATTAGAAAAAATATTATGCATGGTAGCATTTGTGTGTGTGAGAAGAGCTTCCAAGGGCTTTAAAGATGGAGAATGGGAGGGTAGGGGAAAGTTGTGGTTTGGGTGTGAGCTTTGGTTACCTTCCACTTCTTCCACATTCTTCTGGGGCAAGCTTAGTTGAAAGTGGGGTCAGGGAGGAGGTTGGTTGTCTCTTTTTGTTGTCGTGGTATCTCTTACCAGAATATTAGAGACATACCGCACCATACATGGGCGGGCCCTATAATCCACAGCCTCTTCCCAACGTCCTCCAGAGATCCCACCGTTTCAAAAGTCCTCCCGTCAAATGCATTAAGACCTCAACTTAATTCAACTTCTGTCCTTTTGATAAAGCTAAGGTTACACTTCAATTTTTTATATATACTTGTTGGATAACTAGTCTGTTCCTTTAATTTTTTATTCTTGTTGGATACCTGGCATGTTTAATATGTGCTCGATCACTCGGGTCAGTCGAGTGCTGGAAAAATTACAAAGTATAATGGTCCACTAGTAACACACTAGGTAAGAAACTCAATCTTTGCCGTACTTACCAGCAGGGGAAGAAGATGAAACACTGCAAGAGAACTGTTGAAGAAACGTAGAACTATTATTTGAATAAGGAATGCCCTTCCGTAGCATAAATATATTGTATTAATATAGTTTGAAAAGTTTTCTCCAACTAGGAGTGTAAATGAGTCGAACTACTTATGAACTATTCGAGTTTATTTGGTTATTATCAAATTCGAATAGCTTTTCGAATCGAACTCGATTATCAGGATATTCGACTTGAAAACTTACAAACCTACCCGAATTTATATATATTTTTAATAATATTTGTTTATTTATAATATATATATTAATATATATATATGTATATATTATAAGAAAGTTAAAGTTCAATTTCAAGCTCGAGTATGATTTGGTTGATATTCAAGTTGAGTCGAGTCGGTCTCGAATTTTGCCTATTTTTCATTGAGTCAAATTCGAGTTTGAAATATTAAAATTTGATCAATCTCGAGCTGAGTTTCGAATCCGAATATTTCAAGTCGAGTTGAACTTGAGTTTCTAGCTACTCGGTTTGGCTCGGCCGATTGCATCCCTACTCCAGCTAGTACTACATGCAGCAAGGCTGAAAGTCTTGGCGTTGATGTGCCCAATGCAAAAAACTAGAAGTTTGATTCGAAACTTTAACTACTAAATAACTAGGAAATGAATGCACGACAATCATCAACAGTTCAATTACAAACGCGTTAGAACTTTGAGGTAAGGAATGGATGGGTTCCGAGAAATGGGTTTTCGTTCCTCTCGCTCCCGAGCACTGGATATACTCCTAGTCTATGGGCATATACTTAACGCTACCTGATATTCCACCTGCCCTTTCTTGATCTGGTGTTGAGGTTGCGCCAATGGTCTTCAAAAGCGGACGGCTTGGGTGCATTGTAGACCTGTTCACGGCCTGAAGCCTTTTGGATGGGCTCTGGCTAAAGCTAAAAGACTTGTCAGGTCAGGCTGGACTTGGAAAATAGGCCCATTTAAAACTGAGCCAAGCTCAGGCTTGAGGATTAAAGCCGCATCCGGAACCTGGTCCATCTCAAATTCTTTATTTTGCAAATGTTATTTATTTATGTTTACTATGTTTGTAGATTTAATTGATAATTATTGTTGATATATGAACTTAATAGAAAAAAAACATATTGAAGGCCTAGAAGGCAGCAAGAAGACTCAGGCCTAGAAGTTAGGCCCGAAGACCGGGCAGTGAGGCCTTATCTCCAAGAAAATTGTGTCAACCTTCGGCGATGGCCGGCTTTAGCCTGGCCCATAAACGGGGCTATTGCAAAGCACCAACTCTGCTGGCAAAAATGACCCAAAGATAGGTACAACTTGTGTCATTCATTTTAGGAATTGGCTTCTCTGGTGCGCGGTTTTGGTTGTCTGGCCCTAATAACTACAAAAAAAAAAAAACTTCCCAAAAATATTTTCCCAGAAAAAATAAGACGATCTGATCTTGGTTGGTAGCTGATCCTGTTTGATTTGCTTTTATGGTGCTAAGTACTCCTCGACCTCCCTCCTTTGTTCCATTTTTGAGTCATTTAGAACAAGTCGTGGTACTGTGGGTTCAAGAGAGGCCGGAGACTGGAGAGAGGAAAAGGAATCAAATAAATACATACAAATACGGCATAAAGGACAGTGATTCTTCATAAATTTTAAGAGGATGTTTGATTCATAATCGAAATTGAAATAGAAATAAGAATCGGAATGGCTTAGAATCGAAATGGTTAAATTCTTCTAAGCGTTTGATTCATGATCGAAATCGAAATTGAAATTGAAATGAAAATTTAAATTCATGGATGAGAATAGAAACTGAGTTCTATATAGATTGAGTCATTTCTATTTCATTCTGAAATTAAAATTAGAATGAGATTCCTTCCAACCAAACAATTGAAATAGGAGTCATCTATTCCAATTTTGATTATAGACTTTCATTCTTTTTAATTAAATATTTTTTAAATTTTTGAACACCGACTGTTTTGTGGAGGGGAAGGGCGAGGGAGGAGCGCCTTCCGTGATGCGCTTCCGCTGCTCTAAAAACTGGGAAGTATCAGTCGGGTTCTGATTGTATTTTTTGCGTGAAAGATTGATTGATCTTCTTTCGCGACGTGGACTGTTGGATCGTGCCATGCAGGACAACTGGCCTGCGTGATCCAACGGTGGATGCGCACGAAGGAAGGTTAATCGTCACAACTCCGACCCGTATCAGTCTCCGGCTTGCGGGAATTTGTCTGCATGCTGAGAGCTCAATGCGCAAGGCGCCGGCCGGTTGCAAGAACGGAACAAACTTGCGCCACGTGGTATAAATGGACTGGAATAATTTATGGACGTTGAGCGTGCGTTTAATTGAATAATAAAGTACCATCTCATGGCCATCTCGCCAAATTAATGTGCTTTTGGCGCCCTTGATGATATTTGCTCTTTCAGTCTCTGTCGCCCTCGATGATGTTCTAAAATAAATGTTCCGGAATACATTTATGCATGACTGGGAGGCTTTGTTCTTTATATTTTAAACTTATCCTAAAATCTCATATCTGCTTTAGTATTTTTTGGAAAGGTTTGACTTGGTGAATTAAGATCTGCTAAACTTAGGATTAGTGGCTAAATTTAGTGCATATCAACTCGAAGCCTTATCCAATAATTATTTTTAGGGCTTGTTTGATTAGAGTACGCCAAATTATTTGATAATTTAATTATTTTCGAGAATTATTTATCTAAAAAAAATAATTATGGAAGGAAATAAATTTTGTAACATTTCAATATTGATGAAAAAAATATTCTAAAAAGAAACATCTAAAAAAAAATTATTATATTTAATTAAAAATAATCTTATATAGAAATATTGTCAAATTTTAAACAATAGATTTAAATAAATAATTCAAATAATAATATTTTTTTTCAATGCATTTGTTTATCATTAATGGCAACTTATATAAATGCTGTCAATAATAGCTATATCCTTGAAATATATTTACATGATTTAATAAATATTTATAAATTAATTATACATATATTAAAAATATATTTCTTGTTACAAATAAATTTTAGTATATCTTGAAATACAACTAAATATATTAATTATTTATAATCAATCTATTTATAATATATTAATATAATACTAATAAAATATATATTAATATGATTAATATTAATTATATAATATAATTAGTACAATATTAATATAATATAAATGAGAATATTTTGGTCAAAAAATGATATTTTCGGTTATCTCCGTTCAGTAATCTAATATAGAAAAGATGGTATTTATTTTTCTCTTTATCAGAAAGATAAATATAAAATCCGTCATTTATTTGACCATCTCTTCCGCCTACCTTTTGTACCAAACATAATCTGACATAGAATTTACTCGACGACTTGATTACCTAATGAATTTAAATTTGGAGTTCTGTGCAGGATCTGAAGAGACGACAAAAGGATGTTGTGGTACAGGAATTTTGGAGGTGCCGGTGCCATGCGAGAGTTCATGCACTATTTGCCCAAATCCTTCTGATGACGTATTCCGGGATAGCTATCGTCCCACTGAGGGAGTATATGATGTCCTGGTGGAACAGCTTATGCAGAAGTACATCCACTTGCTAAGCTAGGAAGGGAACATTTTTCACATCCACCTGTTACGCTTGGAAGGGAACATTTCTCACCAGGACTTGATTGTGATTCTAGTCACGATATGTTCTTAATGTTCAATGTCCACCACCAAGTGAAATGCAAAATTGCAATAAACTACACCACCGTGTACTCCAACATTGCGTCAATGCCTCTAGTACACCACAAACACCTCACTTCCACTTCAAGGACTCCAGCAGCCCAAGTAGAGTGGATGCCTCCTTCATATTCAAGTATATCCTGGTTCGCCAAGTGGTTAGAGCCGCTGTATTATTTTACCTCAATCGCTTAATTTAAATGCAACCGTGCTTGTCAAAATTAAAGTGTTTATTAGAACAGCATATTAAGTTTTATGACATTTGTCATGGAAAACTTGTAGGTATTTGAAAATTATTTTCCAGTTGTTCCGGACGCAAATTTTAGAACATAGGCGTGGATAATATTTTTGTTGCAAACAAGCTTATGAAAAAATAAAACTTCAAATAGGTCAATAGAAACTCAATAATCAACATAACGTAGTATCAAAGAATCTTGGAAATATGTAAAGATTTTGCTGAGAATTAGGTTACACATCAGTCATGCTGTCGGCCCCAAGCCCCCAACTGTATCACGGCTCCAGTGGAGTCAAATCATAGTATGGTCAAGTTAGGATCATCAAACAAGACTTGGAATTACTTTGACTATCGAAACCAAAAATGAGGTGAGGAAATATTTTTCCTTCGCAAAATGTGGTATTCACATTTACAATGTTTCATTCAACTAATATACAAGACCATCACTTCAACCATTTTCACTATTTTCATTCCGAAGACACCAAACTGAATTTTCACTACAACCAAAATTGAGCACATCAGATATTGAATATTGCTTCAGAGGGTTGCTTCATCATGCTTGCCCAAACCGACTGTGGTCCATCCTAACATGCTCCAACCTGGTCTTGGATATGCAGAACAAGGTGAGGCAAATGCAAGCAGCAAGTTTTAATAATTAAGTGATTCCACAAGACCTGAATGCCCAGATATACACCCACATACCACAGAAAGCTTCGGGGTTGCAGAGTCTCTTGCGAAAATGTCCAAATGAAATTCTCGGGTCTCTATTGCCATGTAATCTCTGGATATACGACCATCACAATAATAAGGAATAAAAGCAACAAAAGGTCTACCAATCTTCAATGTCATCTTCTTCACTTTCCTCAGAGTTGCTGCCTTTTAATTTATCCATAAGTAACCAATCAGAGTTATCCTCCTCTCCTTCTGGATAATGTAAATGATTTTCATGCTTATGAACATCTAGCAATGTTCGTGCCCTAAGCCATTTAATTGTAGGTCTACATTCAGCAGCTATGTAGGACATGCTGCACAAGCTGGAATTATTGTAGGTCTCACCTCTCTCCAACAGCATCAGCGTCTGCATTTCCGGACAGAGATCAATAGAGGCTATAAAGATGGAGTAGAGTTGTGCACATGTGATAACAAGACAGGTAGATAAAATGACCATCATGCCTAAGTGGGGCTTAAGAGTAATCGGCTCACATGAGATTTAGATCAATAAAGAAAGTAATTTGAAGTCATGAGACACTGACCTATCCACACTTTCTGGGGCATTTAAGCACCTAATAATATGTATGAACCAGGACTTGTGTTTTCATTTTGTTTCCTATTAATTTGTGCTTGGTGACAGTATCACTGGTTTGGTTCCTGATGCAGAGATCCTACCGACGCATAACAAGCCCACCAACCAAACTCATGATTTCCAAGTGGTGTTATACGTCGAAGTTAATTCTACAAAATTATTTTCTCAAACCAGTTTACCTCTTGTAGTAGTCCTGAAGCAGGCTACAAGAGGTAAACTGATTAGAGAATAATTTGGCTACTGCACGGCAAGGAACAGAAGTTATCTCTTAAAGTGCTTTTTCATCTAAGAATTTAAGAGGCTGGATAAAGAAGAAATGAATAAAAGGGCATGATAGTTCTATTTCCAATAATGTTGACAACCAACCTATGAACAAGGAATACTGATGGCGTCGAGTAACTAACAACACAAGAAAATTTTCCCTCTCCAAATAACTTTTATAGAACAAAGCGCCAACAAACCCCAGATTCTGCTTGGGCCCTGAAGTTCCCAGTTGGGTGGCTGGATTCGCTGAAAGGAGCACGGCATCAAGCCAGAAGCAGAATTTTATGGAAAGCATAATCTGGAGGTCTTTCTCGACTGGGGCATAGCCTTTATGGTTTCTACCATTGGTGCTCACTGATTGACAACCAAAAGTTCATCCTCTTTGCAGAGACAGAATAGAACAGATAACTATTAACTCTTTTCACACACTAATATGAGACATATCAGTTTTAGATAACTGCTATCTTTTAACAAGGCCAACAATATCAGCTGATATAATATAACTGATCTACCTTATTGTGTCTTGATGATTGCTCAACTTGCCAAAGCCTTGGGCGGCGGATGGTGTGCCACCTGCCATATCACGGCGCATAGTTAAGAAGCTTCATGTCAAACTAATTATATGCCTACCATTATAGAAATAACTGAGAAAAGAGACCTTGAAGGTGAAGGCTTAGAATTTGCAAATAGTACCCCACGTATTGCCACTGAAGCAGCAAATGATTGTGCTACACTTTCCACTTCATACACCTCAGGTATCATCTGACGCTTTGTTGGGCGTAGAACACCACCAAGGAGGCAATCAGCATCACTTAAATAAGAGGTGACCAACCATACATTATCAACTTCATCATCACTGATAAAATCAAGAACTGCAGAAAGAGACGTGGGTCTAGTTACATTTACGAGGATACTGAAATATCATGACATTCAGAGTGCAACTGAAGTAGCAAGGTTAAGTTATTTCTCGGATTAAATACCAATTTATAACCTTAAGCCATCCAGATTAAGACAACAAGCATTTTATGGGATAAGTTACATTTACTGGCCTGCCCCAGTGGTAATACCCCTCTAATTAGCAACCAAAGGTTCTTGGTTCGATTGTTGGGTGGTGCAATTCCAAAAAGCTGGACCTGCATAAGTATGGTAGGGGTGGCTTTCCCTCCCTTTCTCCTGAAAAAGGTTCACATTTTGGCAACAAAGAACAAATTCCATGCTAAAAATTCAACCAGCAATGCTGAAACATTGAAATTGCCATTGGATAGATCAAAAATCATTTTCTAGAGACACGCAACACACAGTGTTGTCTTTTCGACAAGTTTCTCAACTTCATGTTTAATTTCGTGCATGGAAGAAAAGCAGTAAGTTTCATTATAAATGAATTGATCAAGATGCAACAAACAGGATCAAAGAGTAATTTTGCATAGAAGGTGCAACAAATCACTCAAATGGTTAGCAAGCGGTAACTTTGGCTTACAAAGACATGCACCTTGCCACAATTTTATAAGCATGCCATACAAGGGTGAGCTATGATGGTTAATATATATCAATTTTGTTGAAGCCATTCTTACCCAAATCTAGCAGACTTCAAAAGAACATGTTTGATCCAGTCAAATAGATTCATGACTTATTGGATCCATTAATGTGGTTCAAAAAATTATGTTCTTTTAAGGTAAATTTTGATAATTGCCTACACCAAGAAATTAACTATCCACAACTCAATGGAGGTTAGCAAAAAGAAATTTCCTGAACAACACAATGCATTGGAAAGGAACAAGTCAGAGAACCATCATCTACAGCATACATAGGCAGACCATATTTAGTCACTAGTATAACAGAAAGCCATATTGTGGATGACCTCATCATATTAACTAAGTGATCCATCCAAGACATGGCTTTGAGTCCATCCATCAGAATGACTTCCACAAAGCTGAACTCTTGCTAATTGCCACAAAAAAAAAAAAAAAAGAATCAACACTTTCTCTTCATGATACAACAGGCTATGAATTGTAAATAAGCAAGTTTCTCGGCATGATGAAGTGAAAAGCCAGGATAATGATAGAAGTATTACCATTTTCATGGAGAAAATCAACAATAGGCTGCACTTGCCCATGTGCCTGAGAAAGAACTTTCTCTGGAGTATCCATTTTTAGTGGATTCCTTGCAAATCTCTCCTGCAGAGGAAATGAATCTTGTTCTACAGCAGCAACTGACAATATGATCAAGACATGGGACAAATAAAGAATAAGACCCTCCAAGAGATAATAAATACAATATAAAAGGCAAACAACTAAAGTTGATTCTTTTACTTTGTTCATATATGGCCAGAGAACAGGTAAATGGTGTAGGTGAGAGTAGCATAGCAAGGTAAACATATGATGATTACACCAAACAGTAGGTGATTAGGTTTTATTATGTTAAACTACCAAGGATTACAATGAGGCCTTGCTAGTAAAGGCGGAAAAGTCTCAAAACAAAAAAAGAAAAAAAATGAAGAAGAAGCAGAAGAAGAAAAACAGCCGCAAATTGAATTTGTTAACTCAAGACAAAAGCCAAAGATGAAGAATGATTGCCTAATCAAACATATACAAACTAAACCAAAAAAAAAAAACTTCCATGATGTAAAGAAAACATCAGCTACTAGATTTTGATGCTAAATTGCTGATCCAACAATCACGGAGATGGAGACCCCTTGATGTGATAGACAGAAATCTTGTGATGCAACTGAAACCTGATCGACTTCATGATAGTTTGGCCATGAATAAATAAAAGTGAGCGTACAAGATAAAGGTGGTAACATAGAAGGAAGCTACTAGTTATGCTTTTCAATGGTGGAGACTCATGGTGAATTAGTGGAACATAGCATTCTACAAATTTTACGTGATCTAATCATGGTGGTCTCATGATCCTAGAGATGATACCCTTAATTACAAAAAGCACAACCAATGCATGAATTACAACTAATCCAATATAGAAGATGCTGCAATCATAATTAGGCTCTAATCAAATCATCAGCCAAGGAAAACCACCAAACGTTTAATCTATCATCTCAAATCCACTAACTACACTAAGGCGTGCCCTCAAGGACAATCTTCACTGAATGCATGTAGAAATGAGTTTGGATGAACTTGAGTCTTTTTTTCTGTTACACATCAAGGAAGTGAGAGAACTAGATGGGGTGGAGAGAGATGTTTTACATGGATTGATAGTGGTTGAGGGGAGACTTCACAAAGGTACAGAACAGAAGGAGGACCAGAGGCAGGCTCATGGCAGCTAAGCAAGGAAATTAAGATTTTCAAGAGGATTGGGATTTTGGGCCGTGGGAAGTCTTCTCTCCTGGTTCCCAAATCTCTAGAGCAACGGGCACTAGGTTGACCATTAGATGAAGATCCAAATGTTAAACCTGTAACAAAATGTTAATACAATGTATAATATTTATGCACCAGATAATACATGGTAAACTTGAGCAGGTCTTAGTTGGGTAGGATTGACCCAAAGCCAAGCCCGATCCAATTCTTAATCAGGTTAATCGAGTCATAAACTCCCAATCAGGTTTGTCAGTTTCACAAAAACCTACAAACTGCTATTTAAATGGCTAGGTTTCAAGACATGTTGGATCAGGGCCTATTTTAAGACAAGGCATTCATTAAACACAAGTGTCTCACTTTAAGAAGATAATGTGGTATGGGAATTTACTGGTCATTCACAACAAAAGAAATGCTCAGCTTTAGGTTTTTAGAACCCAAAAAGATTTAGATGATGGTCATAAAAAAAAAATAAAGAGAACTCTTGCTTCAATAAAAATAACATCAAATTTCAAAGTGATGAGAAATTCATGGTCCATCAATCCACTGATGATGACAAAATGATGTAGTTATTGAGGAAAAAAAAACACAGACAAACATCACGAAATTTAAGAATGCAACAAAAGTATTAGAAAAAATAAAAGTAGCTTCCCATGCATTTATTTGGATATCCTGAAGATGATCTTGGTAGACTGCAGAACAAACTTATCAAACTAGGTGCCAATCAATACCAAACTTATATATCATGCTACATATACAATCTCAAGCAACCAATTTAGAGCCAATGCTCGAAAAGTTTCATGTGTGTGTATATATATATAAAGAGAAAAAATCATTATACATACCCAGTGCACAAGGATCTACTGCCACCCTCTTATTGTGCAAAAACTTCCCCAAGGCATGGAATACTGTAAGTGTTTCATCTCTTCCACATGGCAAGGATATCTTGCAATCAGGGTTCCCATCTTCAAGGCTTGAATTTGACAATAAATTGGACTTATCGGAATTCATTTCACCGTAAGAGTTACTTAGAGTTGATGCAGGCAAAGAAAAAAATCTATCTGGTTTCAGACAACAATATTGCAAAGATGTTATAGCATGTCTGATGTCACCTCCACTAGCTTTTGCTATTTGATCTATCCACTCTGCAGTCACATGAGACTTCTCTTCTTGGCATATTTTACTAAGGGTTTTCCTGATAGAATTTACGGTAATAGGATTGAAAGCTACCTGCACACAATTAAATTAAGACACTTCGCATAATTTGATGATTTACTAAATGTACAAAAGGTTTGCAGGAAACCTTACCTTATAAGCCCCAGCTCTCTCAAGAGATGACACAAGTTCTTCCCAGTAGTGGGTGGCATTGTCACCAGACTCAGTTTTATGATACTCGGTGATCAAAATAACTGTTGGAACTTGAGTTGATTGAGTAAGAGATGTTAAGCATTTGTTTAATCTGGCAAAAGCAACTCTTCCAGCTGCCGCAGGAATGTCATCGATTAAGACAATGACTGGTTTTCTTGATCCTCCTATCTTCATTGGATGAAGCAACGAATACTTTCTGATCTTTTCTACAAAGTTTTCGAACTCATCCAACTTTGACATGTAGCGTATTTCTAAAACATTCATCAGCATCGGTTATTATAAAATAAAACAAAAATTAGAACACCAAACTGTCTAATAATTATAACATTTTAGAAGGAGAAAGTCTTAGCCTGACAAAAGGCCTATCAAAAGTCTGACTTATCTGTTTACAGAGCAGTTGTCTGGTGCATAGTTCCAGCATGTGAGAATCAAAAATATCAAGTTAACCTGCAAACTTAATTGCAACTGCAATGTGAAGTACCTGAATTAGTATTATGTATATGCTCTTGCCAGAGCGTAGGTGTGGGAGTCATCCATTCGCACAATTCAGCTTCAAGTTGTGATGCTATTACATGAACAGCTGCCTGCAAGAGAGATTTTGCCCTCATATATGTAAGCCCTGAAATATTTCTAGTATAATGTTACAAAATAATATGATATAGTTAGCTATTTTACTAGAAGAAAAACTATAGCTTCACATGAAAGTGGATTACAATAAACAAAAGAAAGCTTCTTCCCATGGATGAGTGTCTTATCTGATTATTTAATATTATGTGATAATTAAGAACTCCACAACTAAAAAACCACCATCTTTCAATCAGTTTTCTGACATATGAGTGTCAAAGTTTAGAAGTATGAGCATAGGATATCTTGAAAAAGTTCACATCTACATGCTTAGAATGTTCCATTCAGAAATGAACAGCAAAAAACTAGCCACAGAAGCAAGTTTAATACGACAGAAAGATTATAAACATTAAAAATAAATAGGTCTTCAGACTATAAAGGATCAGCTGTTACAAATATAGGTTCATTTTGTAAATGAGGGGAAAAACGCTTAACAGAACGAATTAGTAATAGCCAATTTGTTCTACCTTTTACAACCAACTACCCTTTTTATTATGACATTACGGAAACATTAGAATCAAGGGGTGTACCCTTTCTATATGATACTGCCCCCTATCGGGTGTAACGCACTATAACGATATCAAATTGGTTTCATATGCTGAACCAACCCTCGTACCAGACATACTGACATTGTATCAGCATGCTACCAGTATAGGACCTGGTATCGAGACTGCAATGGTTCCTGCATGGCTAATCTCTGCTTTTACAATCTTAACTCCTCGGTCCAGATGACAGACTACACACATCCCCAGTCTCATGATCTCTACAGAAACTCCAAGCTCTCATAATCAGGTATCTCCAGGCTCACTTCTTGCCAAAGAGAAAGAAGAAATAAACCAGCCAAAAGTGGGAGCATATGCACAAATAATATAATCTTTCATTAAAACAGAAACATCGGCCCCATGCTTCCTCTCATATTGCATTATACTAGCCCAACACTAGTAAGATGTTATTGCAAATTTGTTATGGTAGTGGCTTAATATAATCCTCGAATGTACCACTTGAGCACTAAAAGCAATGTGGAATCAGTGCCTAACAGACTGATCACAAACAGGTGAAAGCGTCAATGCCTTACAAAGAATAAACAAAAACATACGGATTTTCCAACTCCAGCTTGTCCAGTGATAAGAAGAGCACAGTTGCCAAAGCCTTCCTGTTATACAGTGAGAAAAGAATCTCATTATAATATATCAGTTACTATCACAGAAACCGAAAGAAACTCACATGGTTAAACAAACAGCTAGGAGCATATGAATTAAAGAAGTAAATCATGTAAATAGCATATAAAGGGTCTGCAAATCAAATCAATACAAGAAATATTGATATTAATCAGTAAAACTTTAGCAAGTCAAAAATATGGTAGACCTGCACACTATCTATAGTGTAGGAGCATAATTTTGGTCAACTCTGGCTTTTTAGTTAATAGGGAGCCATTTGGTCTATGTAGCTTAGGATTTTGATTTTCTTTGAAGAGTGTTGGTATGTTTTAACATCAGTATGAAAGAGTCTATTTTTCAATTTGATGGCAGCCAATGGTTTGGAATGCCATAACAGTAAATCATCAGCTACCATTCAAGAAAATTAGGAAGCATTCTTCTGTTCACTATATTTTTTGGTCAAAAATAGTGTCTCCGCACTCACATAAAGAACTCTTTTTCATTTTGCTACCTAGAATTTCTATTGATTTTCTTGCATCACTCCTCACTTTAGAACTTAAATTATGCACAATGATTTTATCAGAGCAGTTGATCCTATGTGTATATGATTCAAGCTTTTTTAACAGTGCAACACAAGTTCGCAAAGATATGACAAAGGTACAAAATCAATGAACAAAGAGTGAATGGTCACTTACATATCTGAGCATACACCATTCCAAGAAAAAGAATCAGGTCTCACTAATTCAGTCCATTTGGTTAAGGAAAAAGGTAATGATAAGATTAAATCACCTTTGGTGTCTTTACTCTTTCTTCCATCCATTTCTTCACTTCTTCGACCTGGAATGCCAAGTTTCAGGAAAAAAAAAATGCTTCAGGGAAAAAAAAAAAGCATTTTTACAGATATAATTTTCAGTTATAAAGCTCAAGAAAAAAGTTAAAGGTGCACCATTCTACTAATAAAAAATAAGGAGTAGGGATTTTGCCAAAACAGCATTAGCATTACCATCACATTCTCACTCACCTGCAGATACAAGTCACTTGTTTTTGTCAATGTTTAAAAAAAGAAGTAGAAACATTTGGGTAAGATCTGTAGAAGCAGGTAACCTTAACATGAAGCCCAAAGGGCAAAGATCGTTGCCATCCTGGTCAACGAACACTCATGCAGGTCCCTTTTGGAGTGGTTATTCTAAGCTGGGAGGTGGGAGCAACTTAGAGAAAAAAAAAACTTGAGAGCATACATGGGAGTTAGTGTTGTTTATGGTAAAACAGAAAAACCATACTAAGCCAGCATCTTGGTAACACATAATATTGGAACAGAAAATTTATTAAAAATAAAAAAATGAAAGGTGTTCTGTTGAAAGTGAAACAAACTTAGTTCAACACTAAAATTAGCTGTTTACCAAGCATGTGGAACATGGCTGAAATTACTAGAGTCAACAATTGCTTGCTTGGATTGCCCTCAAAACATAAAAAATGATATACATACCCTTAACAAGCAGTCTGTTTCAATAACTTACTTAAAAAATGCTTCATTTAGGCTGCATTCTGTTGCTGAATAAATGTGAAAGTGATAAGCAAAACTTATTCGGATAAGTTTGGCGGTATAGGACTTACTCCACAGGATAGGAATTTTGTGTTTCTGGTTTAATGGATAATCGCATGGGATATCCTTTGCTGATGCCATTTGGTTGGAGCAATAAGTTCATGGGACATGTGCTTGTTTATATATTTTGGACAAAATTTCCCTTCTCCCTTGGTGAAAAGTGGCCAAGTGTGGAGGGATTTTTCTCATATGATAGTGAACCATCAGGATTTCAACCCCCCCGCCCCATCACAAAAGACCAAAACAATGGTATATTTTTCTTTAGACAAAATTACCCATCTCTCATTTGCAGAAAAAATGACTGGGTATGGAGAGATTTTCACTTCTAATAGTGCCCTGCTCCCACCCAATTCCATGCCTCACCCAATGGCCTTGATTAATGTCACATAAATCTTTTGCTGGCACATAGAGACATGTTCACTGGTGAAGTAGAAAAAAGTAATTAGATGCGAGGTTATAAATTTTGGTGGGATGTTAGGCGTCCCACTAGCTTGAATGTTGGAATAGGATGAGTTGGGAAATGGATCAAAATGGGACAAAACATCCACTATCCCAAATGTCAGTATGCAGAGCATCCCATGCCACAGAAAAGCCAAGATGGCCCATTCCACAGTATTTAAAACATTGATTGGATGACAACATCATATAAAATAACCATGACTCCAAACTATATGCAATCATAAATCCAAATTATGAGCAATAACTACACATAAGAAGAACAATGAATTTTCCAGACCCCAGTAGCAATAGCCATCATTTCAAGAGGTTTATCCCTTGTCAGACAACAAGTCTATTCCACAAGCCAAAAATGAGTGCTTAGTGCAACCCCCCGCCCCCCCCCCCCAAAAACCAAAAAACCCCATGGGCAAAAAAAAAAAAAAAAAGGAAAAAATGCCCCCCACAGTGTATATTCTGCATTAAAAAATACTACCTCAGTGAATACCAACATAGGCCTGAAATGATATATTTAAAGATTCTAAAATAGAATAATATACTCTAGAATTATGCCAAATAAGTTTCTTGCACATTTTACATCCTTAATCTCCAAAAGTTTTCTCTACTTTTAATTAACCATTTGGGACATTTTAAGTTTTCAAATAGAGATGGAGTCCATTAAACTACCAACTCTATCAAAACCAAAACTTGTTTGCTCCACTAAAACCAAAGGCAAGGTTCCATATTGTTGTTTTGTGAGATTCTTAGTCCTCAATTTTTCTTACCTCCCCCCCCCTTTTAAGTCTAATGGTCAGCCATCATCATTAACTTGTACTTCATCTTCCTCTTGAGTGCCCATGCCTTTTAAAACAAGTTTAAGCAAAATTTAATAAATTAAGGGATGAAAAATTCTATTGGTCGTCCTATACAACCACACATAACAAAAACCGATGGAGAAAAAAAATAAAAACAAACATACATACTATCAAGGAATTAGTTAAAAGAAGCCAACATGCTCTTTATGTAAAGCATCACTGCAAGAAACAAAAACCTTCTTTTTGTGAACAGCAAGCTCAGGCAAGGATCGGGGTTTATGTTTGTCAACCCAAAGCTCTATCCCATCCATGCATGTAAAACCTGATTCAAATTGTCCTTCTCAGCACATAACAATTTGAAATTGCATATATAGTATATACAATCAAAAACATAGCCAAGCATGTTATGCTAATAGATAAAAATTCGTTGTCTCAGTACCCGGCCCCATACCATACGGGGCCAGTTCGGCGTACCAAAAGTTGGTACACTCATCATACCGCATACCGGTACCCCATCCATCTTGTTCGGTGCGGTACAACAAACCTTGCAACAGATGATTGCCTCTAACATCTACAATTGGCAAACAATGATGCATAAAGCCAGCACTAAATGCTTAGGGCAAGGCATGATAGTTATGTTTATGATACGATGAATCCATTCTAATTTCTCTAAGATGTAAACTGAACATTTTTCTACATTAACTAGCAGCGGATATGTAGAATTCTTCCTAAAGAATTGCCAATCTTTAGCCATTTCTCTAGGTAACAAAGATAAACCAGATACCAATGCAAAAAAGAGAAAATTGCACTCAGTTGCAGATTCAAGAACTTAAAAGTTCAAACAAAAACATACCTGGTGTAATTCTAAATTCATGACGACATTCACAAAAATCTTCTGAGAGCAAATCAAATTTAACCTTCAAGAAAGCAATAAAAATAAAAATTTCAGACAAAAGCAAGCAAATAGAGTAGAAAAGGAAACCAATGCATACAAAATCAAATCCAAGAATTAAAAAAATAAATTATTTAATTATAATTCATCTGCTAAGTTGGCATGTTGATTATCAACCTCCCAAAGGATATAATTATGTTCTCATAAGTAGATAGTGAGTAAGATGACCAACATATTTCTACTTTACGATAACCACTGTAGTACTTATCAAGTAATTAAGCTACCACCAAGGTATGCAATCTCGATTCTAGATCTGTAGTAGTACCATCTCGGTACAGTATCGGTATATGCCCAATAAGGGCATCAACTCAATGTATCAATATTCAACATGCCCCCTTCTGATTTTTTTTGTACCAATATGATACAATATGCCCTGTATGCACCGGAACAGACGGGCAAAGTGCACCATGGCTGCCACTGATAACACAAACCACTATACTTGCCTTAAATCACTTCATATAGGAATCTAGTTACACTTCACAAACCTTGAGTCTTAGTTTATGTGATTTACCTTCATAGCATGCAAAGTGATGCAAGAGATCAGCTAGTTTCCAATGATTTTAGAGAATTTTCTTTCTCTTGCTTAGAAGTTTCCATATTTTCCTCATTTATTTTTCTTTTCATGTCAGGGACACTAGTGCATGTTGATTGAAAATGAATTTTGGGATTCTTTTTTTTCTTTTTTGGAGAGGGTTGGGGTTGAGTTTTGGATCTTGAGACACTCACAACCAAGGTTTGCCATATCGCCCGCACCGATATATCGTAACATACCAAATCGCATACTGATACTATAATAGGATAGTACCGATACAGGGTCCAGTACCGAGATGACAAACCTTGCTCACAAGTCACAACAACCATAGACTGAAAATTTAGCCATGTTTACCAATAGCTGATAGGTTCATCATTTAGTACTATATGATTTGAAGGTGAAATGATCATTTCAATGCAATTTATTAAAGTAGACTCATGGACCATTATAACAAAATTATTTTTCCATCATCGAGGACTTGACATATGACTACTCAAATTGAACACTAGTTGTATTACTTCTCTTCCTATTAAAAGATCCATCAGCCAGCTCCTCCCAAGGACTCAAAATTGGATTACACAACCATAAATAATGAGGATCTTGATGCTGTAGCATTTTTTTTTTGTTTGTTTTTTTGATCCCTTAGATAATTTTTGCCTCAAATAGGTGTGTAGTTTTAAGGTTATCATTAGAGTACCTTTATCGAAAAAAGACTTGGAAGATTAGTAGGATTCATATTTGCTTCAATCTTCGAAGTCTATAATGGGATTAAGTTACAACCTATACTTTGTGTGGTTGTAGTCTCAAATGTGACTTCATTTTATAACTGTACGCTGTAGAAAAGTCCAATGAGAAGCATTTCCAACAAGTGTCTAAGTTACTAAAAATATTTTGTCCATCAGCCAATTTGTTCCTATGTCATGACGAATCTTTTTATCTGAGCTAATGATTTAGACTGCCTTAAACATCTTCTATAAAATCCTGTGAAAAACCTAGTGCAGACTAGTCTTCCATAAAATTCCACAACAACAATCTATGCATTGTCAAGGTAGTTTGATTTATTAAATAAAGTTTTTCTTCCTTAATTTTTGCCTTGTTTCAGTGGTGAACTTCCTTAAGCTGATCGGTGCAAGAGATAAAGCTCCATCAAGGCCTCTTGCTATATTTCATACTTGTTCAAGAGAAGAATTGTGATGCTCTACTTATTCCTGTTGATGTTATTTACGAAACAAGAAGTCCTATCCTAATCAGTCTAGATGACATAAGTGATGACAATGATCATCAGCATACACAGGAGACAGAATCATATATCGCTGGAATTTGGGGTAAAAAGTATTGCTTATCCTTTGGGATTTATGTAGCTTTCTTTTTCCAAGTTTATTTTTTCCACTTTGCTCCTTAAATAGAAGTGCACATTCAAACGTCTTCACGCAGGTACGTGGGATTATGCATTGAAACATAATTATCAGGCCTTCTACAAAAAAATTTCCTATTGAGAAGCATGTTTTATATGATTGTACAAGCCCTCACTTAGTCACTGGCTCTGCACTTCACAACCTAGTTAACAGAATTGCTCACACTGCCAGTCTGTTCAATTTGATTGATTCAATATATAAGATTACCAAACCCTTGAAATTTATCAGGAATCTTTCGATGCTTGCTCAAAAAATGTTATAGCACATGACCTCATAGATCATCATTCTCCTGGTTCTTAAATCTTTTGGAAAAAAAATTGCAGGTTTCAAGCTGCACTGGCACATCACACTGACTGCAGTTCAAACCACTTGGCAAAGGTTATTAGTAATTTCTATGGGCAATTGTAACACATTCCTGAACCCGTTTATGGCTTTTGTGATCATTCTTTTGTGACCGTAAAAAAATTCTATCGTTCATGAATGTACTAAGAATACTAAATCTATTATCACTTCATTTGACATCCTCAATAGAGCAGTATCTTATTTCTGGCTTCGATTTATGCACTCCAGTTGGTGAACTACTTTCAAGGTCTCAAGCAAAGTTGATATCTCAGACTCTCCAATGTTCTACACCATCCATCATCGGTCAGAGAAAAGATATGCGGCCTCAAAGGCATCCTTTTCGCAAATTATATGTCACACATTGTGATAAGCCCTAAGAGGCTTCATCTCTATCTTCCTCGTCTCTAAATACCAAAATGTGATCCACTGAACCAATCCACAGGAAAGAGGAAAAGATGAAAAATAGGCCATCAAGATTTTGTTTCTCAAAGAAAGAAGAGGAAGACGATGGCATTGAAATAGGTAACCACGAAACCCTACCAAGAAGACTCTTTTGCGTTCACAAAATCAAAAACTTTGGTTAAAGAAACAAGAAGATAAAAAAAGAAAAGTGATTTGAAGGGCCAAAAATCGCATGCTACCTCGAGTTCAGGAGATGCTTCACTCGAGACGCGACGACTCTTCGAGCTCCCAACTCGAGGCCTCTTCGACGAGACCGGTTGTGCCGTTCTTGATCTCGATCTTGACGATTCGAGGCCTCCAGTCGCCGAGCCGCCAAGGGCCTCGCCCTCCTCCTCAGAGGAGGAGGAAGATAGCACCACCACGGGCCTCCGCTTCCCCATCGAAGGACAAACCAGCTATCTCCTCACGGATCGATAGGAGCCGCCGCTTCTTATAGAGGAGAGAATGGCCCCGTGCCTTCCGTGATTGGAATCGAAGGCATCTCTCTTCCTTGTGCCTGGGGTGAGGGTGGGGGGCCGTGTTGTGGGAAGGCGTTGTTCGGAGGGGAAAGAGATCAGGACGGGCTTGGCGGGCTTTGGAAGAGTGGCTTCCAGTGGAAGAAAAAGGACGCGGACCGAGAGACATTTTATATAGCTCGAAGGAGAGGGTATTTAAGTAATTCTAGTGTTTGCCGTAAAGTTTCAAAACCATCCAGTTGATGGGTCCCAGCAGCACTTGTGAGATGGTTCGGGTTGTCTCGTTGGCACGAAAGAATGATCGATCTTCTTTCGCGACATCGACCGTTTGATCGCGCCCCTCACAGATCGCGGACCAGTTGGACGACTTCGTTCAACGGTGGATTCGGACGAAGGAAGGCTTCATTCGCGCGGACGAAGGAAGGCTCATTCGCGCGAAGGATACGCCCAGCTTGTTGCTATACCTTAACCCGATACTAGCCCAACGTGAACCAACTCAACCTGACCCGAGCTACACCATCAAATTCAGATTTGGAGCTGGGGTTTGGGTTTAGATGGTCAGCTTAGGGTACATTTGGGTAGTCATTAAAAAAATATTTTTTTTATTTTTTAATTTTTAAAAAATAAAAATTAAAAAATAATATTTGATAACATCATGAAAAATAAAAAGTAAAAATTAAAATAATTAAAATAATTATTTTATATGCAAAGCAAAAATTTTTTGTTTTTCAAAACTTGCTTTTCTATTTTTTTTTTTGCTTCTACACATCTAAAACGTCATATCAAAAAGTAAAAAATCCGAATCCTTCTCCCTCATCGAACTCTTCACCTCTCCACCCTCTTCTCCCTCCCTTCTTGAACCATTCTCTCTCGTCGAACTCTTCATCTGCCGTCCCTAAATGTTATTTTTTGCTTTATAGCAACATAGTTACCATTCATATTTTTTATTTTTTTACTTTTACTTAATAATAAAAATAAAAAATATATATATTTTTTAAAAATCAAAAATTAAAAAATATAACCAAACGTGCCTAGAGTGTGTGTTTGGTAAGCCACTTTTTTTTAATTTTTAAAAAATAAAAATTAAAAAATAATATTTGATAACATCATGAAAAGAAAAAAAATTAAAATCAAGATAATCAAAATAATTGCTTTACATGAAAAGTAAAATTTTTTTACTTTTCAAAACTTATTTTTTTTACTTTTTTTTGCTTCCCCACGTCTAAAATACCAAATCAAAAAATAAAGAGCTCGAATCCTTCTCCTTCGTTGAGTTCTTCACCTCCTCACCTTCTTCTCCCTCGTCGAGCTCTCCACCTGCCATCCTCAAATATTGCTTTTAGATTTACAGCAACGTAGTTTTCAAACATATTTTTTATTTTTACTCATTAATAAAGATAAAAAAATAAAAAATATTTTTTAAAAATTAAAAATTAAAAATCAAAAAGTGCAACCAAACGGACCTTAATTGTCGAGTCGAAAATGGGAGGATAGAGTTGACTTTGGATTGAACCTCGAGCAAAGTCAACCTGCCTATACCGCACCTCTAGGATTCAGCAGATGATTCAGTTGACTAGTGATTTGATCTCACAAATATGTAGCAGTGGATCATAAGATAATGGTTATTTATTTGTCGAGAAAATTCGTTCCACGTTACGAAGGCATGTTTCTCAAAGTACTGGGTATAATTTCTTGGCAAAGCAAGTCTATACATACATATATGTATGTATGTATATATGCATGTACATAATTCTAGCAAGAATTGATAATCCTGTTGCACATGTGAGCAATTATTTGTAATATCATTTGTATCCAGCTGTCTGCAAGAAAAACAGTACAAATGAGTTCCTTCTGAAGTTTGAGTACAAAAATCATGCTCAACACATTAGCAACAACATCAGTCAGTTGATCAGCCAACGCTTCATATAACTGTAACCAACGAAAAAGAACGAAACAATGTCAGGTTATAAATAGAATGCACAAAGGGAGCATCTGTATATAATACGAAGGAAAATATGATTCAGATTGAAGAAACATGTAATACCTTTGTCCTAAGAGTTGATCTTGCCACCGTTTTCAAGATCTCTTTGTCAGGCATATCACCTATCACAACAAGTGTCTTAAACTGTCAAGAAATTCAAGAGTTGCTCCCTTTTCCATTTCAAACCTGTCGACCAATACCCATGGATGCATCCCTGCCATTTCAGAAGGTAAGGTCAGCAGTGATAACTTAAAATACCCACTGCAGTAACGTGTAGATAACTATCCCACTGAAAACAAGTTGATTTTGAAGTAATTTGAAATTATGGAGGTCATCATCAAAGCTAAAGAAATTTTCTGGCATGGCACACTATAAATTACTAGTGACTGGATAAAAAGAGAGAGGTGTCCTCAGAAGCCATCACACCCTAGATGAAATGGCAGCATCCCTCAGGCCACAAATGGTAAAAATGTGACTATTTGCTGATTTTTTCTTCATGATACAACACTAAATACATTATAACCTACGAATAAAATTGCAATGCGTGCTAATTATCACCATCACGGTCGTTATCATGATATCATCACCACCACCATCTAAGCCCTCTCTTGTTATAATTGGGCTGACTTCTTGGAATGCAATTGCAAGGCATGAAGGCCGCATGATTATTTACTTGAGATCAACGGGTGAGAATTTGTGTCAAATCTTCGCTAAGCAACTTTAAGCAAGAAAGGGGTCTGTCATGAAACTAATATGCCAGTTCGTTGGTGAGGAGACTTGTACCTTATGGGTCATAATTTAAGCTTTTGTAACCAGAAAACGACCCTCCAAAAATACTCTCATGCCACGCGAATCTAGACAGAGACAAGAAGATAAAAGTTATGCAATGAATCATGTCCAACACTTTGGCACAAATAGTTAGCCAAAGAGTCGAATCAAAGCACAGTATCAGCAGAATTGCCATACAAATTCTTAAACTTCTTCACCACTTTTCTGTCAAACATCCATAATCCAAGTCAGCAAGTAATGTTCTGGCATTATAACAGTAGCATCAATGCCTCCACTCCATGGGGTAACCCATTATAATAAGTGTACCTTCAATATTCTTGCAAGTTGTGACATAATCTTCAGGGGCTTGCTTGGGTGTTGGACCATGTATAGATTCCTAGAATATTTTGCTAATCTTGTGTGGATACGAAATCAGTAACCCAAACTTTTTGGCTGCTGAAAATTACATTTTTTTACTGGACTCCAACATCCGGAGAATTTTAGACATAGGATGTGATCATGGGCCTCTCACAACTCAATCCAAAGATTATTATTGAGAAATTTTTTGTACATCGCATTCAGTATAGAAAAAAATACAATGTTTATCTGATTGAGCCATGTAGCTACCGCTTTTCGATGCACATTTAGTGTCTGCAGTTCCGTTTTTTTGTTTGAATTTTTGAATGACGAAAATATTTTTTTTTTTTGAAAAATTTATGACATCTTGTGATCATATTATGACATTTTGCTCTGCGTGTGAAGTCATAATTTGATCATAGGATGTCATAAGGAAGGGATGAGCATTTTCATCATTTAAAAATTTCATAAATTTTCAATAATGAAAATACCTTTCTCTCTTTATGATTTTTGGAAGAAAATTTATGACAACTGATGCACGAAATCAAAATTTGACTGCAAGATATCATAATATGATCACAAAATGTCATAATATTTTTAGAAGAAAAGGAACATGTTGATCATTCAAAATTTTAAATAAAAAATTAAAATTATAAATATTAAATACATATTGAAAAGCAATCGTTATGCGGCTTAATTAAATGAGACAGTGTATTTTTTCTACAGCAGAGCAGTATGCAAAGAATTATTCATTGAGCCATTGGTGGTCCTTCCCCTTTACACGCCAATAGGGGAGGCCCAAATACGCTGTCAGTACGAAGCACTAATACATTGGCACTAGCTACCAGAACCGGACCCGGATTATTTTTTCGTTTCATCGACATGGGCAAACATTGTTTCGTCCAAAGAAGAAAAAAGAACAAAGAATAAACGCAGGGCAAGAATGCATATCGAATTTTCATTAATGTAGCGCTCGGACTGCTTCATGAGCTCCCCAGTGAAGAGCCGCTGGTGTCGTCCTGAGCAACCGCGGTCCTCGCAAACATGATGGCCGTCGGGTTCTGGATTTGCGGCCCAGTGAATCATAGAATCAAGAACCACCAAACCACGTTTACTTCTTTCAAGAAAACGTTAAAGTTCGTAACTTTATTTTTTCTAAGACAGTTAAGAGAACAATCACGCATAGCATTTTCTTCAAGGGGGTGTTGCCATCTTTGGTGAGCTTGATGTGCCCCGCTCGTCCAACAAGCCCAAACACATTAAAATGGAAGGGAGGATAAGAGAAGAGAAGAGGAGTACATGTTGATGGTGCCTTAGGGCCGAGGTTGGTCCCTTGAGGCCGACGTCCTGCAGGCCCTTGGCAGCGTTGATGTTCGTGTGGGGCGCCGCCGACTTGTTCAGGATCTCGGCGTTCGTATTCGGCATGCGAATCGACATCTTCGATACGTCCAAAAAAAAGCACGAGATCCCTTCTGAAGAGACGAGAAGAGGAAGAACAGGCGAGGGGGAGGGGAAGACGGCGACGTGCAGAGCGAGAGTGGGTGTTCTGAGCGGGAGCGGAGAGGGAAGTGGGAAAGTACTCCAAAGCCGCCAAAAACATCAAGCTGTTAACAGCGGCCTCGCTATCATTGACCATTTGGATTTATTGGGCCGGACGAAGCCCATCACCCATTTACATCTCTTAGGTCCACGTTATACTTCGCGGGATAAGTGGACAGACATTCGAATGCCGCAATGGCAAATTTTTTGCGTACCGCAGGCAGCGAAGAAAATCCCATGTAGGGTGCAACGGTGCAACGTGGTCACTGTTTTTCAACATATATTTAATATTTAATATTTGTATATTAAAATTTTTATTTAAAAATTTTATTAAATAAAAATATTTATATTATTATAATATAATATATATAGGATGTCATAATTTTTTCAAAAAGTAGTAGTATTTTTATCATTCAAAATTTTCAAATAAAAAATTCGATCTGCAAGTATTGAATGCGCGTTGAAAAGTAGTTGGACAAAAATATCACTTCTATATTATGATATCTCGGATAATATTATGACATCTTGAACGATAATACGACACAGGATGTCATATTTTTTTCAAAAGACAGAGGTATTTTTATCGTACAAACGAAAGAAGCTAATTTACTGGTATTAAATGTACGTTGGAAAGTGATGAGTACATGGATCAATTAGACAAGATGGTACGCTCCACATCAGATTTTTTACACGGCTCATGGTACATAAAGAATTTCTCATGTTGCAATATCTGACCGATTCATAGGCCGGACGGGCCATATGGCCTCGCTATCATTGACCATTTGGATTTATTGGGCCGACGAAGCCCATTACTCATTCATTTCGGAAGAAATTCTTTATGCACCACAGGCAGTATAGAATACGCACACCGTCTACGGTAATTGACTCATGCATGAAATCGAAATGTAGTATACTTTTTTTTTTTAGCCCATGCATGAGTCAATCACTGCAGATGGTGAATGAGGTTGTGCACCATCTACAGTGCACAAAGAATTTCTCTTCATTCCGGGCGAATCTCGATTTTTAGCCCGGCAGGTGAGAAATATGGGCCTGCTTGTCAAACGAACCAAACTCAGACTTGTAAAAGCTGGGCTCGACCACGAGCTGATCCTGTGCGGATCTTTTATATATATATATATAGTAGATTTGTAATTTTTTTTTCAAGAAAAATTAACCAAGAGAAAAGGATTGCCCAAATGTTTACCTCTTACCCTACATAATTGCCTATCCAACCATCGCTGCAAGCCAGGGCAGCCACCCAAGTGCCACTTGCTGGCCTTCCATAACCTTTGGAACACCACGGGCCACCGTCGCATGATGAGTGGAGTAAGCCCACCTCTCCCTCCGCCGCTCAACATCTTGTGCACTGGTCCTTTCTCAACCACTCATGTGCTTCTTCTCCGCAACCAACACTATGCTCCCATCTCCCCCAACGACCACCTCCTTACATCGCAAAGAAGACACCGACACAACCGTGGCCACTGTTCGCTCCACCAATGGTGGTCGCTTCATTGGCAGCACCGCCTGTACCAGCCCCGGCACAAGATGTGTTGCTAGCGGCCTCCCCCTCGGGCTCTCCACGTTCCCCTCGATCGCCGGGAGATTGCAATAGACGCAGCCCATGGACGCTACTGGAGCGAGAGAGGATAACAACATTGCCCAAATTCACTACAGAAGAAAGCATCGCATCGCCGTTCGATCGATACCACTACCACCACCTCCTCCTCCATTGGGTCCATCCAATTCGCGACAAAGAGCAATGCCAGAGTAATGGCCCGACGCCGAATGTCGAAGCTAGTACTGGGCTAAGGCCTGGAAAATAAGCTTGGAAGTTGGACCAAGCTGGATCTGAACCTGATTAACTTTGGTTATATTTGAGCTGAGCTCGACCAGACCCGGCCTAGCCCGCCTATTGGGCAGATACTTGGGCGGCATGAGTTGTCTTCTGTCTTCTTCTTCTTTACTTTTTTGAGAAAAATGATGAGTTACGTGGATGAGATCTAGATGTATAGACACATACAAATTGATTATTTTCTTGAGACAATTTTTGGAGAGGCTTACTGCACCATATGTGTTGTACACAAAATCAATGAAAAGAAATACCAAATCAGCGAGTTGCTACCCATTTTTATTGCTAGTAAAAAAATCAAAATTACAATTTCAAGAGAAGCAAAATATAGAAACTACATTACATATAGAAGGAGACCTGAAAAATACTGCAACCATCTAAACAGTAGTGTGTTGAGATAGATGTAGAATTTTCTTTTTGAAAATACCTGTCACTGCTCATCAATTAATATAATGGGGACCATGAACTCTATTCCATAACTGTAGTTAATGGGATATTCACATACAAATGCTTCTACTCGTTTCCAATGAAACCTGTTAGGAAGGGCCCACTTACCATATTGCTTATATTTTATCATTTTTCGATCATTACTTACATTGTACCTCTTACTTAAAATAATAAATTGATGGGAGTACCTTATTCTCCTCATTTCATCTTCCAAAAAAAAATAAAAAAATATTGGCATGGTATTTTTTATTGGTTTGGTCTGTACCATATCTGCTAACTAAATCTATTTAAGAATTTCTCGCTTCCAAAGATCTATCTTAGACAGCACAAGGTAACGAGAGTAATGGATAGCACATTTGGCATTTTCCAGACGATCTGAAGTCTTAATGGTTCTTGATAGGTCATGGATTAAGAGAGAGAAAGTGTGTGTATATATATATAAATACATACATACAAACATACATACATACATACATATATATATACACACACATATATATATATATATATATATATATATATATATATATATATATATATTACTACAAGAAATTTAATTTTTTACGATAAATTTTTTTCATCGCTAAAAATTATATTTTCGTCGCTAAAAATATTTGCGATGAAATATATCTTCGCTAAAAATTTATAGAGAAAGTCTCGTAGCAAAAGATCTTAGTGATGAAACGATTTTATTTCGTCGTAAAAAATAGTAAACCTAGACAACGAAGTATTCGCTGTATTAGCGACGAAACAATTTTATCGCAAGAGCTTAAATTTGTCGCTAAAATTACAACAAAAAATAATTTCATCGTAAAAAATAATTTTATCGTAAAAAATAATTTTTAATTTTTTAATTTTTTTATCTTAACGATGAAAATTGAATTTCATCACAAATATTAGCGATAAAAATAATTTCATCGCTAAATATAATGATTAAAAAAAATATCCCCTTATTTTTTGCGACGAAACTTTTCTTTCATCATAATTTTTTGCGATAAAAAACAAATTCATCGTAAAACATGACGATGAAATTCGTCGCAAAAATAATTTGTCGTAAAACTTTCATCGCGATAATTACGACGAAATAAAATGTCTGTTGCTATAATTGCGATGAAATTAAAATTTCATCGCAATAATGGCAAAAAAATAAAAATTTTGTCACAATAATTATGATGAAATAAAAATTTCATCGCAAAAAATTAAAATTTTTAGCGATGAAACTATTTTTTCATCGCAAAATTAGCAACGAAATAAAAAATTTCGTCGCAATGTATAATAAAAATTTTATTTTTTTGGATTCACAAATTTTTTTTACGATGAAATTAATATTTCATCGCTAAATTAAATTTTAGATAAAAAAATTAATTTTTATTTTTTTTATCAAAAAAATCTACTCAAATATAAATTCTCAGATCAAACATATTTTACATAACAATATATTAACACAATAGAAATATTCTAATTCAAAATATCAATTCCAAGTAACAAAAAGTTTCATAACCATCATTGTCATATACAAAAATATAAGTCCATACACCATTTTAAATTTAAAAAAACTATAAACTAGGTATGATCTGACTCGTTGGCCTCGTTCTCTTCTCTAGCCGTCGATCCCTGACCCGATATGTGTCACGATGGTGGTGCAGAGGCGGCGTCATGTGACTGTAAAGGTGCTAACTCAGAAGCATCAATACCGAGCCATCCCGCCATCGCAGCTACTATCCTCTCGACTAGAGCATCACGGTATCGAGGAGCTACATGCTTGAAACTTTCAGCAGTCCATGAAAAATGATTCCATATATGCAAACTGATCTCATTTGCGATGATACTAGCTTCTTTGCCAACCGGATGATCTCAAAATATCTATACCTTCGATTTTTCATTATGCATATGCACATATTTTTCCAAAATAAGACCCCTACTAGGATCACGCACTGCACGTCGATGCTGTGTTCCTGCATGTAAAAATTGATGAAATGAACATATATCATGTATTACTAAATGCATATAACAAAAAAATATATATGGTTTATAAATTGATAGAGATGTACCTGTAAAGGGATGATGCTGCGGTGCCATGACCTCCGGCTGGGCAAGCTCTGGCTGAGCACTAGTCTGCTCTGTGGACTCGGACAACTGAGTCTCATCTAAATCCTCTGACTCATCATGCAAAATGCTAAAGTGAGGATGTGTATCATCAAGCGGAGCCTGCTGCCTACCCCGTGAACGTCTACGTCCAGGATCAGTCATGATGCTGCAATGATTAAAATCATTTAAATCAGCAT